>NC_052249.1:5619179-5812666 GCF_013401445.1 Tripterygium wilfordii | reverse complement strand
GACCGTCGTACTCCATTTAGTGCTCTTAAACGTCTAACTTGCTAGTTGAGCCTTCGTGCCACGCTTGGTAAGGTAAAGACGTGAATAGCTCCTCAATGGAGAGACTTGAGCAATTGCAAAGCATCAATGTGAACTGTTGTACTCTATCTAGTGCTCTTAAAAGTCCAACTTGCTAATTGAGCCTTCGTGCCACGTTCCGTAAGGTAAAGTTGCGAATAAACCAAGTTATGTTTGAAATTGCACAAAAACGAGAAAAGCTCTTCCATGGAGAGAGTTGAGCAATTGCAAAGCATCAATGTGGATCGTTGTACTCTATTTAGTGCTCGTAAAAGTCTAACTTTCTAGTTGAGCCTTCGTGCCATGTTTCGTAATTTAAAGACGCGAATAGACCAAGTTATGTCTTAAATAGCACAAAAAAGTGAAAAGCTCCTCTCTGGAGAGAGTTGAGCAATTGCAAAGCATCAATGTGGACCGTTGTACCCTATTTAGTGCTCTTAAAAGTCCAACTTGCTAGTTCAGCCTTCGTGTCACGTTTCGTAAGGTAAAGACGCAAATAGACCAAGTTGTGTCTCAAATTGCTCAAAGATGTGAAAAGCTCCTCTATGGAGAGAGTTGAGCAATCCCAAAGCATCAATGTGGACCGTTGTACTCTACTTAGTGCTCTTAAAAGTATAACTTGCTAGTTGAGGCTTCGTGCCACGTTTCATAAGGTAAAGATGAGAATAGACCAAGTTATCTTTGAAATTGCACAAACACGAGAAAAGCTCCTCTATGGAAAGAGTTGAGGAATTCCAAAGCATCAATGTGGGTCGTGGCGCTCTATTTAGTGCTCTTAAAAGTCTAACTTGCTAGTTGAGCCTTCGTGCCACGTTTCATAAGGTAAAGACGCGAATAGACCAAGTTATGTTTGCAATTTCACAAAAACGTGAAAAGCTCCTTTATGGAGAGAGTTGAGCAATTCCAAAGCATCAATGTGGACCGTTGTACTATATTTAGTGCTCCTAAAAGTCTAGCTTGCTAGTTGAGCCTTCGTGCCACGTTTCGTAAGGTAAAGACGCGAATAGACCAAATTGTGCCTCAAATTGCTCAAAGATGTGAAAAGCTCCTCCATGGAGAGAGTTGAACAATCCCAAAGCATCAATGTGGACCGTTGTACTCCAATTAGTGCTTTTAAAAGTCTAGCTTGCTAGTTGAGCCTTCGTGCAACGTTTCGTAAGGTAAAGATGCGAATAGACCAAGTTATGTTTGAAATTACACAAAAACAAGAAAAGCTCCTCTATGGAGAGAGTTGAGCAATTCCAAAGCATCAATCTGGGCCATTGTACTCTAATTAGTGCTCTTAAAAGTCGAACTTGCTAGTTGAGCCTTCATGCCATGTTTCGTAAGGTACAGACTCGAATATACCAAGTTATGTTTGAAATTGCACAAAACGTGAAAAGATCCTCTATGGAGAGAGTTGAGCAATCCCAAAGCATCAACGTAGACCGTTGTACTCTAATTAGTGCTCTTAAAACTCTAACTTGCTAGTTGAGCCTTCGTGCCACGTTTCATAAGGAAAAGATGCGAATAGACCAAGTTATGTCTCAAATTGCTCAAAGACGTGAAAAGCGCCTCTATGGAGAGAGTTGAGCAATCCCAAAGCGTCAATGTGGACCGTTCTACTCTATTTAGTGCTCTTAAAAGTCTAACTTGCTAGTTGAGCCTTCGTGCCACGTTTCGTAAGGTAAAGATGCGACTAGACCAAGTTATGTTTGAAATTGCACAAAAACAAGAAAAGCTCCTCTACGGAGAGAGTTGAGCAATCCCAAAGCATCAACATGGACCGTTGTACTCTATTTAGTGCTCTTAAAACTCTAACTTGCTAGTTGAGCCATCGTGCCACGTTTCATAAGGTAAAGATGCGAATAGACCAAGTTATGTCTCAAATTGCTCAAAGACGTGAAAAGCTCCTCTATGGAGAGAGTTGACCAAGTTATGTTTGAAATTGCACAAAAATGAGAAAAGCTCCTCTAAGGAAAGAGTTGAGGAATTCCAAAGAATCAATGGGGGCCTTTGCGCTTTATTTAGTGCTCTTAATAGTCTAACTTGCTAGTTGAGCCTTCGTGCCACGTTTCATAAGGTAAAGACGCGAATAGACCAAGTTATGTTTGAAATTGCAGAAAAACGTGAAAAGCTCCTCTATGGAGAGAGTTGAGCAATTCCAAAGCATCAATGTGGACCGTTGTACTCTATTTAGTGCTCTTAAAAGTCTAGCTTGCTAGTTGAGCTTTCGTGCCACGATTCGTAAGGTAAAGACGCGAATAGAGCAACTTACGTCTCAAATTGCTCAAAGACGTGAAAAGCTCCTCTATGGAGAGAGTTGAGCAATTGCAAAGCATCAATGTGAACCGTTGTACTCTATTTAGTGCTCTTTAAATTCTAACTTTCTAGTTGAGCCTTCGTGCCACGTTTCGTAAGGTACAGACGCGAATAGACCAAGTTATGTCTCAAATTGCTCAAAGACGTGAAAAGCTCGCCGATGGAGAGAGTTGAGCAATTCCAAAGCGTCAATGTGGACCGTTGTACTCTATTTACTGCTCTTAAATGCCTAACTTGCTAGTTGAGCCTTCGTGCCTCGTCTCGTAAGGTAAAGACGCAAATAGACCAAGTTATGTCTCAAAGTGCTTAAAGACGTGAAAAGCTCCTCTATAGAAAGAGTTGAGCAATCCCAAAGAAATAATGTGGACCGTTGTACTCTATTTCGTGCTCTGAAAAGTCTAACTTGCTAGTTGAGCCTTCGTGCCACGTTTCGTAAGGTAAAGATGCGAATTTACCAAGTTATGTTTGAAATTCCACAAAAACGTGAAAAGCCCCTCGATGGAGAGAGTTGAGCAATCACAAAGCATCAACGTGGACCGTTGTACTCTATTTAGTGCTTTTAAAACTCTAACTTGCTAGTTGAGCCTTCGTGCCACGTTTCATAAGGAAAAGATGCGAATAGACCAAGTTATGTCTCAAATTGCTCAAAGACGTGAAAAGCGCCTCTATGGAGAGAGTTGAGCAATCCCAAAGCGTCAATGTGGACCGTTGTACTCTATTTAGTGCTCTTAAAAGTCTAACTTGCTAGTTGAGCCTTCGTGCCACGTTTCGTAAGGTAAAGATGCGACTAGACCAAGTTATGTTTGCAATTGCACAAAAAAAAAAGCTCCTCTACGGAGAGAGTTGAGCAATCCCAAAGCATCAACATGGACCGTTGTACTCTATTGAGTGCTCTTAAAAGTCTAACTTGCTAGTTGAGCCTCCGTGCCACGTTTCGTAAGGTAAAGATGCGAATAGACCAAGTTATGTTTGAAATTGCACAAAAACGAGAAAAGCTCCTCTATGGAGAGAGTTGGGCAATTCCAAAGCATCAATGTGGGCCGTTGTACTATATTTAGTGCTCGTAAAAGTTGAACTTTCTAGTTGAGCCTTCGTGCCACGTTTCGTAAGGTAAAGACGCGAATAAAGCAAGTTATGCTTGCACTTTCACAAAAACGTGAAAAGCTCCTCCATGGAGAGAGGTGAGCAATTCCAAAGCATCAATGTGGACCGTTGTACTCTATTTAGTGCTCTTAAATGTCTAACGTGCTAGTTGAGCCTTCGTGCCACGTTTCGTGAGGTAAAGATGCGAATAGACCAAGTTATGTTTGAAATTGCACAAAAACGAGAAAAGCTCCTCTACGGAGAGAGTTGGGCAATTCCAAAGCATCAATGTGGGCCATTGTACTCTATTTAGTGCTCGTCAAAGTCTAACTTTCTAGTTGAGCCTTCGTGCCACGTTTCATAAGGTAAAGACGCGAATAGACCAAGTTATGTCTCAGATAGCACAAAAACGTGAAAAGCTCCTCTATGGAGAGAGTTGAGCGATTCCAATGCATCAATGTGGACCGTCGTACTCCATTTAGTGCTCTTAAACGTCTAACTTGCTAGTTGAGCCTTCGTGCCACGCTTGGTAAGGTAAAGTCACGAATAGACCGAGGTATGTCTCAAATTGCTCAAAGACGTGAATAGCTCCTCAATGGAGAGACTTGAGCAATTGCAAAGCATCAATGTGAACTGTTGTACTCTATCTAGTGCTCTTAAAAGTCCAACTTGCTAGTTGAGCCTTCGTGCCACGTTCCGTAAGGTAAAGTTGCGAATAAACCAAGTTATGTTTGAAATTGCACAAAAACGAGAAAAGCTCTTCTATGGAGAGAGTTGAGCAATTGCAAAGCATCAATGTGGACCGTTGTACTCTATTTAGTGCTCGTAAAAGTCTAACTTTCTAGTTGAGCCTTCGTGCCATGTTTCGTAATTTAAAGACGCGAATAGACCAAGTTATGTCTTAAATAGCACAAAAAAGTGAAAAGCTCCTCTCTGGAGAGAGTTTAGCAATTGCAAAGCATCAATGTGGACCGTTGTACCCTCTTTAGTGCTCTTAAAAGTCCAACTTGCTAGTTCAGCCTTCGTGTCCCGTTTCGTAAGGTAAAGACGCAAATAGACCAAGTTGTGTCTCAAATTGCTCAAAGACGTGAAAAGCTCCTCTATGGAGAGAGTTGAGCAATCCCAAAGCATCAATGTGGACCGTTGTACTCTACTTAGTGCTCTGAAAAGTATAACTTGCTAGTTGAGGCTTCGTGCCACGTTTCATAAGGTAAAGATGAGAATAGACCAAGTTATCTTTGAAATTGCACAAACACGAGAAAAGCTCCTCTATGGAAAGAGTTGAGGAATTCCAAAGCATCAATGTGGGTCGTGGCGCTCTATTTAGTGCTCTTAAAAGTCTAACTTGCTAGTTGAGCCTTCGTGCCACGTTTCGTAAGGTAAAGACGCGAATAGACCAAGTTATGTTTGCAATTTCACAAAAAAGTGAAAAGCTCCTCTATGGAGAGAGTTGAGCAATTCCAAAGCATCAATGTGGACCGTTGTACTATATTTAGTGCTCCTAAAAGTCTAGCTTGCTAGTTGAGCCTTCGTGCCACGTTTCGTAAGGTAAAGACGCGAATAGACCAAATTGTGCCTCAAATTGCTCAAAGATGTGAAAAGCTCATCCATGGAGAGAGTTGAGCAATCCCAAAGCATCAATGTGGACCGTTGTACTGCAATTAGTGCTCTTAGAAGTCTAGCTTGCTAGTTGAGCCTTCGTGCAACGTTTCGTAAGGTAAAGACGCGAATAGACCAAGTTATGTTTGAAATTACACAAAAACGAGAAAAGCTCCTCTATGGAGAGAGTTGAGCAATTCCAAAGCATCAATCTGGGCCACTGTACTCTAATTAGTGCTCTTAAAAGTCGAACTTGCTAGTTGAGCCTTCATGCCATGTTTCGTAAGGTACAGACGCGAATATACCAAGTTACGTTTGAAATTGCACAAAAACGTGAAAAGCTCCTCTATGGAGAGAGTTGAGCAATCCCAAAGCATCAACGTGGACCGTTGTACTCTAATTAGTGCTCTTAAAACTATAACTTGCTAGTTGAGCCTTCGTGCCACGTTTCATAAGGAAAAGATGCGAATAGACCAAGTTATGTCTCAAATTGCTCAAAGACGTGAAAAGCGCCTCTATGGAGAGAGTTGAGCAATCCCAAAGCGTCAATGTGGACCGTTGTACTCTATTTAATGCTCTTAAAAGTCTAACTTGCTAGTTGAGCCTTCGTGCCACGTTTCGTAAGGTAAAGATGCGACTAGACCAAGTTATGTTTGAAATTGCACAAAAACAAGAAAAGCTCCTCTACGGAGAGAGTTGAGCAATCCCAAAGCATCAACATGGACCGTTGTACTCTATTTAGTGCTCTTAAAACTCTAACTTGCTAGTTGAGCCATCGTGCCACGTTTCATAAGGTAAAGATGCGAATAGACCAAGTTATGTCTCAAATTGCTCAAAGACGTGAAAAGCTCCTCTATGGAGAGAGTTGACCAAGTTATGTTTGAAATCGCACAAAAACGAGAAAAGCTCCTCTAAGGAAAGAGTTGAGGAATTCCAAAGAATCAAAGGGGGCCGTTGCGCTTTATTTAGTGCTCTTAATAGTCTAACTTGCTAGTTGAGCCTTCGTGCCACGTTTCATAAGGTAAAGACGCGAATAGACCAAGTTATGTTTGAAATTGCAGAAAAACGTGAAAAGCTCCTCTATGGAGAGAGTTGAGCAATTCCAAAGCATCAATGTGGACCGTTGTACTCTATTTAGTGCTCTTAAAAGTCTAGCTTGCTAGTTGAGCCTTCGTGCCACGATTCGTAAGGTAAAGACGCGAATAGAGCAAGTTACGTCTCAAATTGCTCAAAGACGTGAAAAGCTCCTCTATGGAGAGAGTTGAGCAATTGCAAAGCATCAATGTGGACCGTTGTACTCTATTTAGTGCTCTTTAAAGTCTAACTTTCTAGTTGAGCCTTCGTGCCACGTTTCGTAAGATACAGACGCGAATAGACCAAGTTATGTCTCAAATTGCTCAAAGACGTGAAAAGCTCGCCTATGGAGAGAGTTGAGCAATTCCAAAGCGTCAATGTGGACCGTTGTACTCTATTTACTGCTCTTAAATGCCTAACTTGCTAGTTGAGCCTTCGTGCCTCGTCTCGTAAGGTAAAGACGCAAATAGACCAAGTTATGTCTCAAAGTGCTTAAAGACGTGAAAAGCTCCTCTATAGAGAGAGTTGAGCAATCCCAAAGCAATAATGTGGACCGTTGTACTCTATTTCGTGCTCTTAAAAGTCTAACTTGCTAGTTGAGCCTTCGTGCCACGTTTCGTAAGGTAAAGATGCGAATTTACCAAGTTATGTTTGAAATTGCACAAAAACGTGAAAAGCCCCTCGATGGAGAGAGTTGAGCAATCACAAAGCATCAACGTGGACCGTTGTACTCTATTTAGTGCTCTTAAAACTCTAACTTGCTAGTTGAGACTTCCTGCCACGTTTCATAAGGAAAAGATGCGAATAGACCAAGTTATGTCTCAAATTGCTCAAAGACGTGAAAAGCGCCTCTATGGAGAGAGTTGAGCAATCCCAAAGCATCAACATGGACCGTTGTACTCTATTTAGTGCTCTTAAAACTCGAACTTGCTAGTTGAGCCATCGTGCCACGTTTCATAAGGTAAAGATGCGAATAGACCAAGTTATGTCTCAAATTGCTCAAAGACGTGAAAAGCTCCTCTATGGAGAGAGTTGACCAAGTTTTGTTTGAAATTGCACAAAAACGAGAAAAGCTCCTCTAAGGAAAGAGTTGAGGAATTCCAAAGAATCAATGGGGGCCGTTGCGCTTTATTTAGTGCTCTTAATAGTCTAACTTGCTAGTTGAGCCTTCGTGCCACGTTTCATAAGGTAAAGACGCGAATAGACCAAGTTATGTTTGAAATTGCAGAAAAACGTGAAAAGCTCTTCTATGGAGAGAGTTGAGCAATTCCAAAGCATCAATGTGGACGGTTGTACTCAATTTAGTGCTCTTGAAAGTCTAACTTGCTAGTTGAGCCTTCGTGCCTCGTCTCGTACGGTAAAAACGCAAATAGACCAAGTTATGTCTCAAAGTGCTTAAAGACGTGAAAAGCTCCTCTATAGAGAGAGTTGAGCAATCCCAAAACAATAATGTGGACCGTTGTACTCTATTTCGTGCTCTTAAAAGTCTAACTTGCTAGTTGAGCCTTCGTGCCACGTTTCGTAAGGTAAAGATGCGAATAGACCAAGTTATGTTTGAAATTTCACAAAAACGTGAAAAGCTCCTCTATGGAGAGAGTTGAGCAATTCCAAAGCGTCAATGTGGACCGTTGTACTCTATTTAGTGCTCTTAAAAGTCTAACTTGCTAGTTGAGCATTCGTGCCACGTTTTGTAAGGTACAGACGCGAATAGACCAAGTTATGTCTCAAATTGCTCAAAGACGTGAAAAGCTCCCCTATGGAGAGAGTTGAGCAATTCCAAAGCGTCAATGTAGACCGTTGTACTCCATTTACTGCTCTTAAATGGCTAACTTGCTAGTTGAGCCTTCGTGCCATGTTTCGTAAGGTAAAGATGCGGATAGAGCAAGTTATGTTTGAAATTGCACAAAAACGTGAAAAGCTCCTCTATGGAGAGAGTTGATCAATTCCAAAGCGTCAATGCGGACCGTTGTACTCTATTTAGTGCTCTTAAAAGTCTAGCTTGCTAGTTGAGCCTTCGTGCCACGTTTCGTAAGGTAAAAACGCTAATAGACCAAGTTATGTCTCAAATTGCTCAAAGACGAGAAAAGCTCCTCTATGGAGAGAGTTGAGCAATTCCAAAGCATCAATGTGGACCGTTGTACTCTATTTAGTCCTCTTAAATGTGTAACTTGCTAGTTGAGCCTTCGTGCCACGTTTCGTAAGGTAAAGATGCGAATATACCAAGTTATGTCTCAAATTGCTCAAAGACGTGAAAAGCCCCCCTATGGAGAGATTTGAGCAATTCAAAAGCATCAATGTGGACCGTTGTACTCTATTTAGTGCGCTTCAATGTCTAACTTGCTAGTTGAGCCTTCGTGCCACGTTTCGTAAGGTAAAGACGTGAATAGACCAAGTTATGTTTGAAATTTCACAAAAAGTGAAAAACTCCTCTATGGAGAGAGTTGAGCAATTCCAATGCATCAATGTGGACCGTTGTACTCTATTTAGTGCTCTTAAAAGTCTAGCTTGCTAGTTGAGCCTTCGTGCCACGATTCGGAAGGTAAAGACGCGAATAGACCAAGTTACGTCTGAAATTGCTCAAAGACGTGAAAAGCTCCTCTATGGAGAGAGTAGAGCAATTGCAATGCACCAATATGGACCGTTGTACTCTATTTAGTGCTCCTTAAAGTCTAACTTGCTAGTTGAGCCTTCGTGCTACGTTTCGTAAGGTACAGACGCCAATAGACCAAGTTATGTCTCAAATTGCTCAAAGACGTGAAAAGCTCCACTATGGTGAGAGTTGAGCAATTCCAAAGCATGAACGTGGACCGTTGTACTCTATTTACTGCTCTTAAATGGCTAACTTGCTAGTTGAGCCTTCGTGCCATGTTTCGTAAGGTAAAGATGCGAATAGACCAAGTTATGTTTGAAATTGCACAAAAACGTTAAAAGCTCCTCTATGGAGAGAGTTGAGCAATTACAAAGCATCAATGTGGAAGGTTGTACTCAATTTAGTGCTCTTAAAAGTCTAACTTGCTAGTTGAGCCTTCGTGCCTCGTTTCATAAGGTAAAGACGCAAATGGACCAAGGTATGTCTCACAGTGCTCAAAGACGTGAAAAGCTCCTCTATGGAGAGAGTTGAGCAATCCCAAAGCATCAATGTGGACCGTTGTACTCTAGTTAGTGCTCTTAAAAGTCTAACTTCCTAGTTGAGCCTTCGTGCTACGTTTCGTAAGGTAAAGACGTGAATAGACCAAGTTATGCCTCAAATTGCTCAAAGACGTGAGAAGCTCCTCTATGGAGAGAGTTGAGCAATTCCAAAGCATCAATGTTGACCGTTGTACTCTATTTAGTTCTCTTAAAAGTCTATCTTGCTAGTTGAGCCTGCGTGTCACGTTTCATAAGGAAAAGACGCGAATAGACCAAGTTATGTCTCAAATTCCTCAACGACGTGAAAAGCTCCTCTATGGAGAGAGTTGAGCAATCCCAAAGCATCAATGTGGACCGTTGTACTCTATTTTGTGCTCTTAAAAGTCTAACTTGCTGGTTGAGTCTTCGCGCCACGTTTCGTAAGGAAAAGACGCGAATAGACCAAGTTACGTTCGAAATTTTACAAAAACGTGAAAAGCTCCCCTATGGAAAGGGTTGAGCAATTCCAAAGCATCAATATGGACCGTTGTACTCTATTTAGTGCTCTTAAAAGTCTAGCTTGCTAGTTGAGGCTTCGTGCCACGTTTCGTAAGGTAAAGACGCTAATAGACCAAGTTACGTCTCAAATTGCTCAAAGACGTGAAAAGCTCCTCTATGGAGAGAGTTGAGCAATTCCAAAGCATTAATATGGACCGTTGTACTCTATTTAGTGCTCTTAAATGTCTAACTTTCTAGTTGAGGCTTCGTGCCACGTTTCGTAAGGTAAAGATGCGAATAGACCACCTTATGTCTCAAATTGCTCAAACATGAGAAAAGCTCCCCTATGGAGAGAGTTGAGGAATTCCAAAGCATCAATGTGGACCGTTGTACTCTATTTAGTGCTATTAAATGTCTAACTTGCTAGTTGAGCCTTCGTGCCACATTTCGTAAGGTAAGGATGCGAATAGACCAAGTTATATTTGAAATTGCGCAAAAACGTCAAAAGCTCCTCTATGGAGAGAGTTGAGCAATGCCAAATCATCAATGTGGACCGTTGTACTCAATTTAGTGCTCTTAAAAGTCTAACTTGCTAGTTGAGTCTCGTGCCCCGTTTCGTAAGGTAAAGACGCGAATAGACCAAGTTATGTGTCAAATTGCTCAAAGACGTGAAAAGCTCCTCTATGGAGAGAGTTGAGCAATCCCAAAGCATCAATGTGGACCGTTGCACTCTATTTAGTGCTCTTAAAAGTCTAACTTGCTAGTTGATCCTTCGTGCCACGTTTCATAAGGTAAAGACGCGAATAGACCAACTTATGTTTGAAATTGCAGAAAAACGTGAAAAGCTCCTCTACGGAAAGGGTTGAGCAATTCCAAAGCATCAATATGGACCGTTGTACTCTATTTAGTGCTCTTAAAAGTCTAGCTTGCTAGTTGAGCCTTCGTGGCACGTTTCGTAAGGTAAAGACGCTAATAGACCAAGTTATGTCTCAAATTGCTCAAAGACGTGAAAAGCTCCTCTATGGAGAGAGTTGAGCAACTCCAAAGCGTCAATGTGGACCGTTGTACTCTATTTAGTGCCCTTAAATGTCTAACTTACTTGTTGAGCCTTTGTGCCACGTTTCGTAAGGTAAAGATGCGAATAGACCAACTTATGTCTCAAATTGCTCAAAGATGAGAAAAGCCCCCTATGGAGAGAGTTGAGCATTTCCAAAGCATCAATGTGGACCGTTGTACTCTATTTAGTGCTATTAAATGTCTAACTTGGTAGTTGAGCCTTCGTGCCACGTTTCGTAAGGTAAAGATGCGAATAGACCAAGTTATGTTTGAAATTGCAGAAAAACGTGAAAAGCTCTTCTATGGAGAGAGTTGAGCAATTCCAAAGCATCAATGTGGACGGTTGTACTCAATTTAGTGCTCTTGAAAGTCTAACTTGCTAGTTGAGCCTTCGTGCCTCGTCTCGTACGGTAAAAACGCAAATAGACCAAGTTATGTCTCAAAGTGCTTAAAGACGTGAAAAGCTCCTCTATAGAGAGAGTTGAGCAATCCCAAAGCAATAATGTGGACCGTTGTACTCTATTTCGTGCTCTTAAAAGTCTAACTTGCTAGTTGAGCCTTCGTGCCACGTTTCGTAAGGTAAAGATGCGAATAGACCAAGTTATGTTTGAAATTTCACAAAAACGTGAAAAGCTCCTCTATGGAGAGAGTTGAGCAATTCCAAAGCGTCAATGTGGACCGTTGTACTCTATTTAGTGCTCTTAAAAGTCTAACTTGCTAGTTGAGCATTCGTGCCACGTTTTGTAAGGTACAGACGCGAATAGACCAAGTTATGTCTCAAATTGCTCAAAGACGTGAAAAGCTCCCCTATGGAGAGAGTTGAGCAATTCCAAAGCGTCAATGTAGACCGTTGTACTCCATTTACTGCTCTTAAATGGCTAACTTGCTAGTTGAGCCTTCGTGCCATGTTTCGTAAGGTAAAGATGCGGATAGAGCAAGTTATGTTTGAAATTGCACAAAAACGTGAAAAGCTCCTCTATGGAGAGAGTTGATCAATTCCAAAGCGTCAATGCGGAGCGTTGTACTCTATTTAGTGCTCTTAAAAGTCTAGCTTGCTAGTTGAGCCTTCGTGCCACATTTCGTAAGGTAAAAACGCTAATAGACCAAGTTATGTCTCAAATTGCTCAAAGACGAGAAAAGCTCCTCTATGGAGAGAGTTGAGCAATTCCAAAGCATCAATGTGGACCGTTGTACTCTATTTAGTCCTCTTAAATGTGTAACTTGCTAGTTGAGCCTTCGTGCCACGTTTCGTAAGGTAAAGATGCGAATATACCAAGTTATGTCTCAAATTGCTCAAAGACGTGAAAAGCCCCCCTATGGAGAGTTTTGAGCAATTCAAAAGCATCAATGTGGACCGTTGTACTCTATTTAGTGCGCTTCAATGTCTAACTTGCTAGTTGAGCCTTCGTGCCACGTTTCGTAAGGTAAAGACGAATAGACCAAGTTATGTTTGAAATTTCACAAAAAGTGAAAAACTCCTCTATGGAGAGAGTTGAGCAATTCCAATGCATCAATGTGGACCGTTGTACTCTATTTAGTGCTCTTAAAAGTCTAGCTTGTAGTTGAGCCTTCGTGCCACAATTCGGAAGGTAAAGACGCGAATAGACCAAGTTACGTCTCAAATTGCTCAAAGACGTGAAAAGCTCCTCTATGGAGAGAGTAGAGCAATTGCAATGCACCAATATGGACCGTTGTACTCTATTTAGTGCTCCTTAAAGTCTAACTTGCTAGTTGAGCCTTCGTGCTACGTTTCGTAAGGTACAGACGCCAATAGACCAAGTTATGTCTCAAATTGCTCAAAGACGTGAAAAGCTCCATTATGGTGAGAGTTGAGCAATTCCAAAGCATGAACGTGGACCGTTGTACTCTATTTACTGCTCTTAAATGGCTAACTTGCTAGTTGAGCCTTCGTGCCATGTTGCGTAAGGTAAAGATGCGAATAGACCAAGTTATGTTTGAAATTGCACAATAACGTGAAAAGCTCCTCTATGGAGAGAGTTGAGCAATTACAAAGCATCAATGTGGAAGGTTGTACTCAATTTAGTGCTCTTAAAAGTCTAACTTGCTAGTTGAGCCTTCGTGCCTCGTTTCATAAGGTAAAGACGCAAATGGACCAAGGTATGTCTCACAGTGCTCAAAGACGTGAAAAGCTCCTCTATGGAGAGAGTTGAGCAATCCCAAAGCATCAATGTGGACCGTTGTACTCTAGTTAGTGCTCTTAAAAGTCTAACTTCCTAGTTGAGCCTTCGTGCTACGTTTCGTAAGGTAAAGACGTGAATAGACCAAGTTATGCCTCAAATTGCTCAAAGACGTGAGAAGCTCCTCTATGGAGAGAGTTGAGCAATTCCAAAGCATCAATGTTGACCGTTGTACTCTATTTAGTTCTCTTAAAAGTCTATCTTGCTAGTTGAGCCTGCGTGTCACGTTTCATAAGGAAAAGACGCGAATAGACCAAGTTATGTCTCAAATTCCTCAACGACGTGAAAAGCTCCTCTATGGAGAGAGTTGAGCAATCCCAAAGCATCAATGTGGACCGTTGTACTCTATTTTGTGCTCTTAAAAGTCTAACTTGCTGGTTGAGTCTTCGCGCCACGTTTCGTAAGGAAAAGACGCGAATAGACCAAGTTACGTTCGAAATTTTACAAAAACGTGAAAAGCTCCCCTATGGAAAGGGTTGAGCAATTCCAAAGCATCAATATGGACCGTTGTACTCTATTTAGTGCTCTTAAAAGTCTAGCTTGCTAGTTGAGGCTTCGTGCCACGTTTCGTAAGGTAAAGACGCTAATAGACCAAGTTACGTCTCAAATTGCTCAAAGATGTGAAAAGCTCCTCTATGGAGAGAGTTGAGCAATTCCAAAGTTAATATGGACCGTTGTACTCTATTTAGTGCTCTTAAATGTCTAACTTTCTAGTTGAGGCTTCGTGCCACGTTTCGTAAGGTAAAGATGCGAATAGACCACCTTATGTCTCAAATTGCTCAAACATGAGAAAAGCTCCCCTATGGAGAGAGTTGAGGAATTCCAAAGCATCAATGTGGACCGTTGTACTCTATTTAGTGCTATTAAATGTCTAACTTGCTAGTTGAGCCTTCGTGCCACATTTCGTAAGGTAAGGATGCGAATAGACCAAGATATATTTGAAATTGCGCAAAAACGTCAAAAGCTCCTCTATGGAGAGAGTTGAGCAATGCCAAATCATCAATGTGGACCGTTGTACTCTATTTAGTGCTCTTTAAAGTCTAACTTGCTAGTTGAGCCTTCGTGCCCCGTTTCGTAAGGTAAAGACGCGAATAGACCAAGTTATGTGTCAAATTGCTCAAAGACGTGAAAAGCTCCTCTATGGAGAGAGTTGAGCAATCCCAAAGCATCAATGTGGACCGTTGCACTCTATTTAGTGCTCTTAAAAGTCTAACTTGCTAGTTGATCCTTCGTGCCACGTTTCATAAGGTAAAGACGCGAATAGACCAACTTATGTTTGAAATTGCAGAAAAACGTGAAAAGCTCCTCTACGGAAAGGGTTGAGCAATTCCAAAGCATCAATATGGACCGTTGTACTCTATTTAGTGCTCTTAAAAGTCTAGCTTGCTAGTTGAGCCTTCGTGGCACGTTTCGTAAGGTAAAGACGCTAATAGACCAAGTTATGTCTCAAATTGCTCAAAGACGTGAAAAGCTCCTCCATGGAGAGAGTTGAGCAACTCCAAAGCGTCAATGTGGACCGTTGTACTCTATTTAGTGCTCTTAAATGTCTAACTTACTTGTTGAGCCTTTGTGCCACGTTTCGTAAGGTAAAGATGCGAATAGACCAACTTATGTCTCAAATTGCTCAAAGATGAGAAAAGCCCCTATGGAGAGAGTTGAGCATTCCAAAGCATCAATGTGGACCGTTGTACTCTATTTAGTGCTATTAAATGTCTAACTTGGTAGTTGAGCCTTCGTGCCACGTTTCGTAAGGTAAAGATGCGAATAGACCAAGTTATGTTTGAAATTGCACAAAAACGTGAAAAGCTCCTCTATGGAGAGAGTTGAGCAATTACAAAGCATCAATGTGGAAGGTTGTACTCAATTTAGTGCTCTTAAAAGTCTAACTTGCTAGTTGAGCCTTCGTGCCTCGTTTCGTAAGGTAAAGACGCAAATAGACCAAGTTATGTCTCAAATGCTCAAACACGTGAAAAGCTCCTCTATGGGAGAGTTGAGCAATCCGAAAGCATCAATGTGGACCGTTGTACTCTATTTAGTGCTCTTAAAAGTCTAACTTGCTAGTTGATCCTTCGTGCCACGTTTCATAAGGTAAAGACGCGAATAGACCAACTTATGTTTGAAATTGCAGAAAAACGTGAAAAGCTCCTCTACGGAAAGGGTTGAGCAATTCCAAAGCATCAATATGGACCGTTGTACTCTATTTAGTGCTCTTAAAAGTCTAGCTTGCTAGTTGAGCCTTCGTGCACGTTTCGTAAGGTAAAGACGCTAATAGACCAAGTTATGTCTCAAATTGCTCAAAGACGTGAAAAGCTCCTCTATGGAGAGAGTTGAGCAATCCAAAGCGTCAATGTGGACCGTTGTACTCTATTTAGTGCTCTTAAATGTCTAACTTACTTGTTGAGCCTTCGTGCCACGTTTCGTAAGGTAAAGATGCGAATAGACCAACTTATGTCTCAAATTGCTCAAAGTGAAAAGCCCCTATGGAGAGAGTTGAGCATTCCAAAGCATCAATGTGGACCGTTGTACTCTATTTAGTGCTATTAAATGTCTAACTTGCTAGTTGAGCCTTCGTGCCACGTTTCGTAAGGTAAAGATGCGAATAGACCAAGTTATGTTTGAAATTGCACAAAACGTGAAAAGCTCCTCTATGGAGAGAGTTGAGCAATTACAAAGCATCAATGTGGAAGGTTGTACTCATTTAGTGCTCTTAAAAGTCTAACTTGCTAGTTGAGCCTTCGTGCCTCGTTTCGTAAGGTAAAGACGCAAATAGACCAAGTTATGTCTCAAAGTGCTCAAACACGTGAAAAGCTCCTCTATGGAGAGAGTTGAGCAATCCAAAGCATCAATGTGGACCGTTGTACTCTATTTAGTGCTCTTAAAAGTCTAACTTGCTAGTTGAGCCTTCGTGCCACGTTTCGTAAGGTAAAGACGCGAATAGACCAAGTTACGCTTGAAATTTCACAAAAACGTGAAAAGCTCCTCTATGGAAAGGGTTGTGCAATTCCAAAGCATCAATATGGACCGTTGTACTCTATTTAGTGCTCTTAAAAGTCTAACTTGCTAGTTGAGCCTTCGTGCACGTTTCGTAAGGTAAAGATGCGGATAGACCAAGTTATGTCTCAAATTGCTCAAAGATGAGAAAATCCCTATGGAGAGAGTTGAGCAATTCCAAAGCATCAATGTGGACCGTTGTACTCTATTTAGTGCTATTAAATGTCTAACTTGGTAGTTGAGCCTTCGTGCCACGTTTCGTAAGGTAAAGATGCGAATAGACCAAGTTATGTTTGAATTTGCACAAAAACGTGAAAAGCTCCTCTATGAGAGAGTTGAGAATGCCAAATCATCAATGTGGACCGTTGTACTCTATTTAGTGCTCTTAAAAGTCTAACTTGCTAGTTGAGCCTTCGTGCCCGTTTCGTAAGGTAAAGACGCGAATAGACAAGTTACGTCTCAAATTGCTCAAAGACGTGAAAAGCTCCTCTATGGAGAGAGTTGTGCAACCAAAGCATCAATGTGGACCGTTGTACTCTATTTAGTGCTCTTAAAAGTCTAACTTGCTAGTTGAGCCTTCGTGCCACGTTTCATAAGGTAAAGATGCGATAGACCAAGTATGTTTGAAATTACACAAAAACGAGAAAAGCTCTCTATGGAAGAGTTGAGGAATTCCAAAGCATCAATGTGGGCCGTTGCGCTATTTAGTGCTCTTAAAAGTCTAACTTGCTAGTTGAGCCTTCGTGCCACGTTTCGTAAGGTAAAGACGCGAATAGACCAAGTTATGTTTGAAATTTTACAAAAACGTGAAAAGCTCCTCTATGGAGAGTTGAGCAATTCCAAAGCATCAATGTGGACCGTTGCACTCTGTTTAGTGCTCTTAAAAGTCTAGCTCTAGTTGAGCCTTCGTGCCACGTTTCGTAAGGTAAAGACGCGAATAGACCAAGTTATGTGTCAAATTGCTCAAAGACGTGAAAAGCTCCCCTATGGAGAGAGTTGAGCAATTCCAAAGCATCAATGTGGACCGTTGCACTCTATTTAGTGCTCTTAAAAGTCTAACTTGCTAGTTGAGCCTTCGTGCCACGTTTCGTAAGGTAAAGACGCGAATAGACCAAGTTATGTCTCAAATTACTCAAAAACGTGAAAAGCTCCTCTATGGAGAGAGTTGAGCAATTCCAAAGCATCAATGTGGACCGTTGTACTCTATTTAGTGCTCTTAATGTCTAACTTGCTAGTTGTGCCTTCGTGCCACGTTCGTAAGGTAAAGACGTGAATAGACCAAGTTATGTCTCAAATTGCTCAAAGACGTGAAAAGCTCCTCTATGGAGAGAGTTGAGCAATCCAAAGCATCAATGTGGATCGTTGTACTCTATTTAGTGCTCTTAAAAGTCTAACTTGCTAGTTGAGCCTTCGTGCCACGTTTCATAAGGTAAAGATGCGAGTAGACCAAGTTATGTTTGAAATTACACAAAAACGAGAAAACTCCTCTATGGATAGAGTTGAGGAATTCAAAGCATCAATGTGGACCGTTGTGCTCTATTTAGTGCTCTTAAAAGTCTAACTTGCTAGTTGAGCCTTCGTGCCACGTTTCGTAAGGTAAAGATGCGAATAGACCAAGTTATGTTTGAAATTGCACAAAAACGTGAAAAGCTCCTCTATGGAGAGAGTTGAGCAATTCCAAATCATCAATGTGGACCGTTGTACTCTATTTAGTGCTCTTAAAGTCTAACTTGCTAGTTGAGCCTTCGTGCCACGTTTCGTAAGGTAAAGACGCGAATAGACCAAGTTATGTCTCAAATTGCTCAAAGACGTGAAAAACTCCTCTATGGAGAGAGTTGAGCAAGCCAAAGCATCAATGTGGACCTTTGTACTCTATTTAGTGCTCTTAAAAGTCCAACTTGCTAGTTGAGCCTTCGTGCCACGTTTCATAAGGTAAAGATGCCAATAGACCAAGTCATGTTTGAAATTGCACAAAAACAAGAAACTCTCTAAAGAGTTGAGGAATTCCAAAGATAATGCGGGCCATTGCTCTATTTAGTGCTCTTAAATGTCTAACTTGCTAGTTGAGCCTTCGTGCCACGTTTCGTAAGGTAAAGATGCGAATAGACCAAGTTATGTCTCAAATTGCGCAAACACGTGAAAAGCTCCTCTATGGACAGAGTTGAGCAATTCCAAAGCATCAATGTGGACCGTTGTACTTATTTAGCGCTCTTAAAGCTAACTTGCTAGTTGAGCCTTCGTGCCACTGTTCGTAAGGTAAAGACGCGAATAGACCAAGTTATGTCTCAAATTGCTCAAAAGCTCATGTGGAGAGAGTTGAGCAATCCAAAGCATCAATGTGGACGTTGTACTCTATTTAGTGCTCTTAAAGTCTAACTTGCTAGTTGAGCCTTCGTGCCACGTTTCATAAGGTAAAGATGCGAGTAGACCAAGTTATGTTTGAAATTGCACAAAAACGAGAAAAGCTCCTCTATGGATAGAGTTGAGCAATTCAAAGCATCAATGTGGGCCGTTGTACTCTATTTAGTGCTCTTAAAAGTCTAACTTGCTAGTTGAGCTTCGTGCCTCGTTTCGTAAGGTAAAGATGCGAATAGACCAAGTTATGTTTGAAATTGCACAAAAACGTGAAAAGCTCCTCTATGGAGAGAGTTGAGCAATTCCAAATCATCAATGTGGACCGTTGTACTCTATTTAGTGCTCTTAAAGTCTAACTTGCTAGTTGAGCCTTCGTGCCACGTTTCGTAAGGTAAAGACGCGAATAGACCAAGTTATGTCTCAAATTGCTCAAAGACGTGAAAAACTCCTCTATGGAGAGAGTTGAGCAATCCAAAGCATCAATGTGGACCTTGTACTCTATTTAGTGCTCTTAAAAGTCCAACTTGCTAGTTGAGCCTTCGTGCCACGTTTCGTAAGGTAAAGATGCGAATAGACCAAGTTGTTTGAAATTGCACAAAACAAAAACGCTCCTCCACAAGAGTTGAGCAATTCCAAAGATAAATGCGGACATTGCGCTCTATTTAGTGCTCTTAAATGTCTAACTTGCTAGTTGAGCCTTCGTGCCACGTTTCGTAAGGTAAAGATGCGAATAGACCAAGTTATGTCTCAAATTGCGCAAACACGTGAAAAGCTCCTCTATGGACAGAGTTGAGCAATTCCAAAGCATCAATGTGGACCGTTGTACTCTATTTAGCGCTCTTAAAGCTAACTTGCTAGTTGAGCCTTCGTGCCACTGTTCGTAAGGTAAAGACGCGAATAGACCAAGTTATGTCTCAAATTGCTCAAAGCATCAATGTGGAGAGAGTGAGCAATTCCAAAGCATCAATGTGGACCGTTGTACTCTATTTACTGCTCTTAAATGTCTAACTTGCTAGTGAGCCTTCGTGCCACGTTTCGTAAGTAAAGATGCGAATAGACCAAGTTATGTTTGAAATTGCACAAAAACGTGAAAAGCTCCTCTATGGAGAGAGTTGAGCAATTCCAAAGCATAATGTGGACCGTTGTACTCTATTTAGTGCTCTTAAAAGTCTAACTTGCTAGTTGAGCCTTCGTGCCTCGTTCGTAAGGTAAAGACGCGAAAGACCAAGTTATGTGTCAAATTGCTCAAAGACGTGAAAAGCTCCTCTATGGAGAGAGTTGAGCAATTCCAAAGCTCAATGGGACCGTTGTACTCTATTTAGTGCTCTTAAAAGTCTAACTTGCTAGTTGAGCCTTCGTGCCACTTTCGTAAGGTAAAGACGCGAATAGACCAAGTTATGTCTCAAATTACTCAAAGACGTGAAAAGCTCCTCTATGGAGAGAGTTGAGCAATTCCAAAGCATCAATGTGGACCGTTGTACTCTATTTAGTGCTCTTAATGTCTAACTTGCTAGTTGAGCCTTCGTGCCACGTTCGTAAGGTAAAGACGTGAATAGACCAAGTTATGTCTCAAATTGCTCAAAGACGTGAAAAGCTCCTCTATGGAGAGAGTTGAGCAATTCCAAAGCATCAATGTGGACCGTTGTACTCTATTTAGTGCTCTTTAAAGCCTAACTTGCTAGTTGAGCCTTCGTGCCACTTTCGTAGGTAAAGACGCGAATAGACCAAGTTATGTCTCAAATTGCTCAAAGACGTGAAAAGCTCCCCTATGGAGAGAGTTGAGCAATTCCAAAGCATCAATGTGGACCGTTGTACTCTCTTTACTGCTCTTAAATGTCTAACTTGCTAGTTGAGCCTTCGTGCCACGTTTCGTAAGGTAAAGACGAATAGACCAGTTATGTTTGAAATTGCACAAAACGTGAAAAGCTCCTCTATGGATAGAGTTGAGCAATTCCAAAGCATCAATGTGGACCGTTTGTACTCTATTTAGTGCTCTTAAATGTCTAACTTGCTAGTTGAGCCTTCGTGCACGTTTCGTAAGGTAAAGATGCGAATAGACCAAGTTATGTCTCAAATTGCTCAAACACGTGAAAAGCTCTCTATGGACAGAGTTGAGCAATTCCAAAGCATCAATGTGGACCGTTGTACTCTATTTAGTGCTCTTAAAGCTAACTTGCTAGTTGAGCCTTCGTGCCACTGTTCGTAAGGTAAAGACGCGAATAGACCAAGTTATGTCTCAAATTGCTCAAAGCATCATGTGGAGAGTTGAGCAATTCCAAAGCATCAATGTGGACCGTTGTACTCTATTTAGTGCTCTTAAATGTCTAACTTGCTAGTTGAGCCTTCGTGCCACGTTTCGTAAGGTAAAGATGCGAATAGACCAAGTTATGTTTGAAATTGCACAAAACGTGAAAAGCTCCTCTATGGAGAGAGTTGAGCAATTCCAAAGCATAATGTGGACCGTTGTACTCTATTTAGTGCTCTTAAAAGTCTAACTTGCTAGTTGAGCCTTCGTGCCACGTTTCGTAAGGTAAAGACGCGAAAGACCAAGTTATGTGTCAATTGCTCAAAGACGTGAAAAGCTCCTCTATGGAGAGAGTTGAGCAATTCCAAAGCATCAATGTGGACCGTTGTACTCTATTTAGTGCTCTTAAAAGTCTAACTTGCTAGTTGAGCCTTCGTGCCACTTTCGTAAGGTAAAGACGCGAATAGACCAAGTTATGTCTAAATTGCTCAAAGACGTGAAAAGCTCCTCTATGGAGAGAGTTGAGCAATTCCAAAGCATCAATGTGGACCGTTGTACTCTATTTAGTGCTCTTTAATGTCTAACTTGCTAGTTGAGCCTTCGTGCCACGTTCGTAAGGTAAAGACGTGAATAGACCAAGTTATGTCTCAAATTGCTCAAAGACGTGAAAAGCTCCTCTATGGAGAGAGTTGAGCAATTCCAAAGCATCAATGTGGACCGTTGTACTCTATTTAGTGCTCTTTAAAGCTAACTTGCTAGTTGAGCCTTCGTGCCACTTTCGTAAGGTAAAGACGCGAATAGACCAAGTTATGTCTCAAATTGCTCAAAGACGTGAAAAGCTCCCTATGGAGAGAGTTGAGCAATTCCAAAGCATCAATGTGGACCGTTATACTCTATTTAGTGCTCTTAAATGTCTAACTTGCTAGTTGAGCCTTCGTGCCACGTTTCGTAAGGTAAAGATGCGAATAGACCAAGTTATGTTCAAATTGCACAAAACGTGAAAAGCTCCTCTATGGAGAGAGTTGAGCAATTCCAAAGCATCAATGTGGACTTTGTACTCTATTTAGTGCTCTTAAAAGTCTAACTTGCTAGTTGAGCCTTCGTGCCACTCGTTCGTAAGGTAAAGACGCGAATAGACCAAGTTATGTGTCAAATTGCTCAAAGACGTGAAAAGCTCCTCTATGGAGAGAGTTGAGCAATTCCAAAGCATCAATGTGGACCGTTGTACTCTATTTAGTGCTCTTAAATCTAACTTGCTAGTTGAGCCTTCGTGCCACGTTTCGTAAGGTAAAGACGCGAATAGACCAAGTTATGTCTCAAATTACTCAAAGACGTGAAAAGCTCCTCTATGGAGAGAGTTGAGCAATTCCAAAGCATCAATGTGGACCGTTGTACTCTATTTAGTGCTCTTAAAGTCTAACTTGCTAGTTGAGCCTTCGTGCCACGTTTCGTAAGGTAAAGACGCGAATAGACCAAGTTATGTCTCAAATTGCTCAAAGACGTGAAAAGCTCCCTATGGAGAGAGTTGAGCAATTCCAAAGCATCAATGTGGACCGTTGTACTCTATTTAGTGCTCTTAAATGTCTAACTTGCTAGTTGAGCCTTCGTGCCACGTTTCGTAAGGTAAAGATGCGAATAGACGTTATGTTCAAATTGCTCAAAACGTGAAAAGCTCCTCTATGGATAGAGTTGAGCAATTCCAAAGCATCAATGTGGACTTTGTACTCTATTTAGTGCTCTTAAATGTCTAACTTGCTAGTTGAGCCTTCGTGCCACGTTTCGTAAGGTAAAGATGCGAATAGACCAAGTTATGTCTCAAATTGCTCAAACACGTGAAAAGCTCTCTATGGAAGAGTTGAGCAATTCCAAAGCATCAATGTGGACCGTTGTACTCTATTTAGTGCTCTTTAAAGCTAACTTGCTAGTTGAGCCTTCGTGCCACTGTTCGTAAGGTAAAGACGCGAATAGACCAAGTTATGTCTCAAATTGCTCAAAGCATCATGGGAGAGAGGAGCAATTCCAAAGCATCAATGTGGACCGTTGTACTCTATTTAGTGCTCTTAAATGTCTAACTTGCTAGTTGAGCCTTCGTGCCACGTTTCGTAAGGTAAAGACGAATAGACCAAGTTATGTCTCAAATTGCTCAAAACGTGAAAAGCTCCTCTATGGAGAGAGTTGAGCAATTCCAAAGCATCAATGTGGACCGTTGTACTCTATTTAGTGCTCTTAAAGTCTAACTTGCTAGTTGAGCCTTCGTGCCACGTTCGTAAGGTAAAGACGCGAAAGACCAAGTTATGTCTCAAATTGCTCAAAGACGTGAAAAGCTCCTCTATGGAGAGAGTTGAGCAATTCCAAAGCATCAATGTGGACCGTTGTACTCTATTTAGTGCTCTTAAAAGTCTAACTTGCTAGTTGAGCCTTCGTGCCACGTTTCGTAAGGTAAAGACGCGAATAGACCAAGTTATGTCTCAAATTGCTCAAAGACGTGAAAAGCTCCTCTATGGAGAGAGTTGAGCAATTCCAAAGCATCAATGTGGACCGTTGTACTCTATTTAGTGCTCTTAATGTCTAACTTGCTAGTTGAGCCTTCGTGCCACGTTCGTAAGGTAAAGACGCGAATAGACCAAGTTATGTCTCAAATTGCTCAAAGACGTGAAAAGCTCCTCTATGGAGAGAGTTGAGCAATTCCAAAGCATCAATGTGGACCGTTGTACTCTATTTAGTGCTCTTTAAAGCTAACTTGCTAGTTGAGCCTTCGTGCCACTTTTCGTAAGGTAAAGACGCGAATAGACCAAGTTATGTCTCAAATTGCTCAAAGACGTGAAAAGCTCCCTATGGAGAGAGTTGAGCAATTCCAAAGCATCAATGTGGACCGTTATACTCTATTTAGTGCTCTTAAATGTCTAACTTGCTAGTTGAGCCTTCGTGCCACGTTTCGTAAGGTAAAGATGCGAATAGACCAGTTATGTCTCAAATTGCACAAAACGTGAAAAGCTCCTCTATGGAGAGAGTTGAGCAATTCCAAAGCATCAATGTGGACCGTTGTACTCTATTTAGTGCTCTTAAAAGTCTAACTTGCTAGTTGAGCCTTCGTGCCACGTTTCGTAAGGTAAAGACGCGAATAGACCAAGTTATGTCTCAAATTGCTCAAAGACGTGAAAAGCTCCTCTATGGAGAGAGTTGAGCAATTCCAAAGCATCAATGTGGACCGTTGTACTCTATTTAGTGCTCTTAAAGTCTAACTTGCTAGTTGAGCCTTCGTGCCACGTTTCGTAAGGTAAAGACGCGAATAGACCAAGTTATGTCTCAAATTGCTCAAAGACGTGAAAAGCTCCTCTATGGAGAGAGTTGAGCAATTCCAAAGCATCAATGTGGACCGTTGTACTCTATTTAGTGCTCTTAATGTCTAACTTGCTAGTTGAGCCTTCGTGCCACGTTTCGTAAGGTAAAGACGTGAATAGACCAAGTTATGTCTCAAATTGCTCAAAGACGTGAAAAGCTCCTCTATGGAGAGAGTTGAGCAATTCCAAAGCATCAATGTGGACCGTTGTACTCTATTTAGTGCTCTTTAAAGCTAACTTGCTAGTTGAGCCTTCGTGCCACTTTCGTAAGGTAAAGACGCGAATAGACCAAGTTATGTCTCAAATTGCTCAAAGACGTGAAAAGCTCCCTATGGAGAGAGTTGAGCAATTCCAAAGCATCAATGTGGACCGTTGTACTCTATTTAGTGCTCTTAAATGTCTAACTTGCTAGTTGAGCCTTCGTGCCACGTTTCGTAAGGTAAAGACGAATAGACGTTATGTCTCAAATTGCACAAAACGTGAAAAGCTCCTTATGGAGAGAGTTGAGCAATTCCAAAGCATCAATGTGGACCGTTGTACTCTATTTAGTGCTCTTAAAGTCTAACTTGCTAGTTGAGCCTTCGTGCCACGTTTCGTAAGGTAAAGACGCGAATAGACCAAGTTATGTCTCAAATTGCTCAAAGACGTGAAAAGCTCCTCTATGGAGAGAGTTGAGCAATTCCAAAGCATCAATGTGGACCGTTGTACTCTATTTAGTGCTCTTAAAAGTCTAACTTGCTAGTTGAGCCTTCGTGCCACGTTTCGTAAGGTAAAGACGCGAATAGACCAAGTTATGTCTCAAATTGCTCAAAGACGTGAAAAGCTCCTCTATGGAGAGAGTTGAGCAATTCCAAAGCATCAATGTGGACCGTTGTACTCTATTTAGTGCTCTTAAGTCTAACTTGCTAGTTGAGCCTTCGTGCCACGTTTCGTAAGGTAAAGACGCGAATAGACCAAGTTATGTCTCAAATTGCTCAAAGACGTGAAAAGCTTCTATGGAGAGAGTTGAGCAATTCCAAAGCATCAATGTGGACCGTTGTACTCTATTTAGTGCTCTTTAAAGCTAACTTGCTAGTTGAGCCTTCGTGCCACTTTTCGTAAGGTAAAGACGCGAATAGACCAAGTTATGTCTCAAATTGCTCAAAGACGTGAAAAGCTCCCTATGGAGAGAGTTGAGCAATTCCAAAGCATCAAGTGGACCGTTGTACTCTATTTAGTGCTCTTAAATGTCTAACTTGCTAGTTGAGCCTTCGTGCCACGTTTCGTAAGGTAAAGATGCGAATAGACCAAGTTATGTCTCAAATTGCTCAAAACGTGAAAAGCTCCTCTATGGAGAGAGTTGAGCAATTCCAAAGCATCAATGTGGACCGTTGTACTCTATTTAGTGCTCTTAAAGTGTAACTTGCTAGTTGAGCCTTCGTGCCACGTTCGTAAGGTAAAGACGCGAATAGACCAAGTTATGTCTCAAATTGCTCAAAGACGTGAAAAGCTCCTCTATGGAGAGAGTTGAGCAATTCCAAAGCATCAATGTGGACCGTTGTACTCTATTTAGTGCTCTTAAATGTCTAACTTGCTAGTTGAGCCTTCGTGCCACGTTTCGTAAGGTAAAGACGTGAATAGACCAAGTTATGTCTCAAATTGCTCAAAGACGTGAAAAGCTCCTCTATGGAGAGAGTTGAGCAATTCCAAAGCATCAATGTGGACCGTTGTACTCTATTTAGTGCTCTTAAATGTCTAACTTGCTAGTTGAGCCTTCGTGCCACGTTCGTAAGGTAAAGACGCGAATAGACCAAGTTATGTCTCAAATTGCTCAAAGACGTGAAAAGCTCCTCTATGGAGAGAGTTGAGCAATTCCAAAGCATCAATGTGGACCGTTGTACTCTATTTAGTGCTCTTTAAAGCTAACTTGCTAGTTGAGCCTTCGTGCCACTTTCGTAAGGTAAAGACGTGAATAGACCAAGTTATGTCTCAAATTGCTCAAAGACGTGAAAAGCTCCTCTATGGAGAGAGTTGAGCAATTCCAAAGCATCAATGTGGACCGTTGTACTCTATTTAGTGCTCTTTAAAGCCTAACTTGCTAGTTGAGCCTTCGTGCCACTTTCGTAAGGTAAAGACGCGAATAGACCAAGTTATGTCTCAAATTGCTCAAAGACGTGAAAAGCTCCTCTATGGAGAGAGTTGAGCAATTCCAAAGCATCAATGTGGACCGTTGTACTCTATTTAGTGCTCTTTAAAGTCTAACTTGCTAGTTGAGCCTTCGTGCCACGTTTCGTAAGGTAAAGACGCGAATAGACCAAGTTATGTCTCAAATTGCTCAAAGACGTGAAAAGCTCCCTATGGAGAGAGTTGAGCAATTCCAAAGCATCAATGTGGACCGTTGTACTCTATTTAGTGCTCTTAAATGTCTAACTTGCTAGTTGAGCCTTCGTGCCACGTTTCGTAAGGTAAAGACGCGAATAGACCAAGTTATGTCTCAAATTGCTCAAAACGTGAAAAGCTCCTCTATGGAGAGTTGAGCAATTCCAAAGCATCAATGTGGACCGTTGTACTCTATTTAGTGCTCTTAAATGTAACTTGCTAGTTGAGCCTTCGTGCCACGTTTCGTAAGGTAAAGACGCGAATAGACCAAGTTATGTGTCAAATTGCTCAAAGACATGAAAAGCTCCTCTATGGAGAGAGTTGAGCAATTCCATAGCATCAATGTGGACCCGTTGTACTCTATTTAGTGCTCTTAAATTGTCTAACTTGCTAGTTGAGCCTTCGTGCCACGATTCGTAAGGGTAAAGACGTGAATAGACCAAGTTATGTCTCAAATTGCTCAAAGACGTGAAAAGCTCCTCTATGGAGAGAAGTTTGAGCAATTCCATAGCATCAATGTGGACGTTGTACTCTATTTAGTGCTCTTAAATGTCTAACTTGCTAGTTGAGCCTTCGTGCAACGATTCGTAAGGTAAAGACGTGAATAGACAAGTTATTCTCAAATTGCTCAAAGACGTGAAAAGCTCCTCTATGGAGAGAGTTGAGCAATTCCAAAGCATCAATGTGGACCGTTGTACTCTATTTAGTGCTCTTTAAAGCCTAGCTTGCTAGTTGAGGCCTTCGTGTGCACTTTTCGTAAGGTAAAGGCCGCGAAAGACCAAGTGTATGTCTCAAATTGCTCAAAGACGTGAAAAGCTCCTCTATGGAGAGAGTTGAGCAATTCCAAAGCATCAATGTGGACCGTTGTAATCTATTTAGTGCTCTTAAAGTCTAACTTGGCTAGTTGAGCCTTGGTGCCACGTTCGTAAGGTAAAGACGCGAATAGACCAAGGTTATTGTCTAAATTGCTCAAAGACGTGAACAGCTCCTCTATGGAGAGAGTTCAGCAATTCCAAAGCATAATGTGGACGTTGTACTCTATTTAGTGCTCTTAAAAGGTCAAACTTGCTAGTTGAGCCTTCGTGCCTCAGTTCGTAAGGTAAAGACGCGAATAGACCAAGTTATGTGTCAAATTGCTCAAAGAGGTGAAAAGCTCCTCTATGGAGAGAGTTGAGCAATTCCAAAGCATCAATTGTGGACCGGTTGTACTCTATTTAGTGCTCTTAAAAGTCTAACTTGCTAGTTGAGCCTTCGTGACACGTTTCGTAAGGTAAAGATCGCGAATAGACCAAGTTATGTCCCAAATTACTCAAAACACGTGAAAAGCTCCTCAATGGAGAGAGTTGAGCAATTCCAAACAATCAATGTGGACCATTGTACTCTATTTAGTGCTATTAATGTTAACTTGCTAGTTGAGCCTTCGTGCCACGTTTCGTAGGTAAAGATGCGAATAGGACCAAGTTATTGTCTCAAATTGCTCAAAGACGTGAAAAGCTCCTCTATGGAGAGAGTTGAGCAATTCCAAAGCATCAATTGTGGACCGTTGTACTCTATTTAGTGCTCTTAAAAGTCTAACTTGCTAGTTGAGCCTTCGTGCCACGTTTCGTAAGGTAAAGACGCGAATAGACCAAGTTATGTCTCAAATTACTCAAAGACGTGAAAAGCTCCTCTATGGAAAGAGTTGAGCAATTCCAAAGCATCAATGTGGACCGTTGTACTCTATTTAGTGCTCTTAAAAGTCTAACTTGCTAGTTGAGCCTTCGTGCCACGTTTCGTAAGGTAAAGACGCGAATAGACCAAGTTATGTCTCAAATTACTCAAAGACGTGAAAAGCTCCTCTATGGAAAGAGTTGAGCAATTCCAAAGCATCAATGTGGACCGTTGTACTCTATTTAGTGCTCTATTTCGTAAGGTTAAAGACGCGAATAGACCAAGTTATGTCCCAAATTACTCAAAAACGTGAAAAGCTCCCCAATGGAGAGAGTTGAGCAATTCCAAACAATCAATGTGGACCATTGTACTCTATTTAGTGCTATTAACTGTCTAACTTGCAAGTTGAGCCTTCGTG
The DNA here is from genome assembly GCF_013401445.1 of Tripterygium wilfordii. Classification (NCBI taxonomy): domain Eukaryota; kingdom Viridiplantae; phylum Streptophyta; class Magnoliopsida; order Celastrales; family Celastraceae; genus Tripterygium; species Tripterygium wilfordii. The sequence continues at coordinate 5,784,334 of NC_052249.1, read as the reverse complement.
CCACGTTACGTAAGGTAAAGATGCGAATAGACCAAGTTATGTCTCAAATTGCTCAAAACACGTGAAAAGCTCCTCTATGGAAAGAGTTGAGCAATTCCAAAGCATCAATGTGGACCGTTGTACTCTATTTAGTGCTCTATTTCGTAAGGTAAAGACGCGAATAGACCAAGTTATGTCTCAAATTACTCAAAAAACGTGAAAAGCTCCTCAATGGAGAGAGTTGAGCAATTCCAAACAATCAATGTGGACCGTTGTACTCTATTTAGTGCTCTTAAAAGTCTAACTTGCTAGTTGAGCCTTCGTGCCACGTTTCGTAAGGTAAAGACGCGAATAGACCAAGTTATGTCTCAAATTACTCAAAGACGTGAAAAGCTCCTCTATGGAAAGAGTTGAGCAATTCCAAAGCATCAATGTGGACCCGTTGTACTCTATTTAGTGCTCTATTTCGTAAGGTAAAGACGCGAATAGACCAAGTTATGTCTCAAATTACTCAAAAACGTGAAAAGCTCCTCAATGGAGAGAGTTGAGTAATTCCCAAGCATCAATGTGGACCGTTGTACTCTATTTAGTGCTCTTAAAAGTCTAACTTGCTAGTTCAGCCTTCGTGCCGCGTTTCGTAAGGTAAAGACGCGAATAGACCAAGTTATGTCTCAAATTACTCAAAGACGTGAAAAGCTCCTCTATGGAAAGATTTGAGCAATTCCAAAGCATCAATGTGGACCGTTGTACTCTATTTAGTGCTCTATTTCGTAAGGTAAAGACGCGAATAGACCAAGTTATGTCCCAAATTACTCAAAAAACGTGAAAAGCTCCTCAATGGAGAGAGTTGAGCAATTCCAAACAATCAATGTGGACCATTGTACTCTATTTAGTGCTATTAATTGTCTAACTTGCTAGTTGAGCCTTCGTGCCACTTTTTATAAAATAAAGACGCGAATAGACCAAGTTATGTCTCAAATTGCTCAAAGACGTGAAAAGCTCCTCTATGGAGAGAGTTGAGCAATTCCAAAGCATCAATGTGGACCGTTGTACTCTATTTAGTGCTCTTAAAAGTCTAACTTGCTAGTTGAGCCTTCGTGCCACGTTTCGTAAGGTAAAGACGCGAATAGACCAAGTTATGTCTCAAATTACTCCAAGACGTGAAAAGCTCCTCTATGGAAAGAGTTGAGCAATTCCAAAGCATCAATGTGGACCGTTGTACTCTATTTAGTGCTCTTAAAAGTCTAACTTGCTAGTTGAGCCTTCGTGCCACGTTTCGTAAGGTAAAGACGCGAATAGACCAAGTTATGTCTCAAATTACTCAAAGACGTGAAAAGCTCCTCTATGGAGAGAGTTGAGCAATTCCATAGCATCAATGTGGACCGTTGTACTCTATTTAGTGCTCTTTATAGCCTAACTTGCTAGTTGAGCATTCGTGCCACTTTTCGTAAGGTAAAGACGCGAATAGACCAAGTTATGTCTCAAATTGCTCAAAGACGTGAAAAGCTCCCCTATGGAGAGAGTTGAGCAATTCCAAAGCATCAATGTGGACCGTTGTACTCTATTTAGTGCTCTTAAAAGTCTAACTTGCTAGTTGAGCCTTCGTGCCACGTTTCGTAAGTTAAAGACGCGAATAGACCAAGTTATGTCTTAAATTACTCAAAGACGTGAAAAGCTCCTCTATGGAGAGAGTTGAGCAATTCCATAGCATCAATGTGGACCGTTGTACTCTATTTAGTGCTCTTTATAGCCTAACTTGCTAGTTGAGCATTCGTGCCACTTTTCGTAAGGTAAAGATGCGAATAGACCAAGTTATGTCTCAAATTGCTCAAAGACGTGAAAAGCTCCCCTATGGAGAGAGTTGAGCAATTCCAAAGCATCAATGTGGACCCTTGTACTCTATTTAGTGCTCTTAAAAGTCTAACTTGCTAGTTGAGCCTTCGTGCCACGTTTCGTAAGGTAAAGACGCGAATAGACCAAGTTATGTCTCAAATTACTCAAAGACGTGAAAAGCTCCTCTATGGAGAGAGTTGAGCAATTCCATAGCATCAATGTGGACCGTTGTACTCTATTTACTGCTCTTAAATGTCTAACTTGCTAGCTGAGCCTTCGTGCCACGTTTCGTAAGGTAAAGATGCGAATAGAGCGAGTTATGTTTGAAATTGTACAAAAACGTGAAAAGCTCCTCTATGGAGAGAGTTGAGCAAATCCAAAGCATAAATGTGGACTGTTGTACTCTATTTAGTGCTCTTAAAAGTCTAACTTGCTAGTTGAGCCTTCGTGCCTCGGTTCGTAAGGTAAAGACGCGAATAGACCAAGTTATGTGTCAAATTGCTCAAAGACGTGAAAAGCTCCTCTATGGAGAGAGTTGAGCAATTCCAAAGCATCAATGTGGACCGTTGTACTCTATTTGGTGCTCTTAAAAGTCTAACTTGCTAGTTGAGCCTTCGTGACACGTTTCGTAAGGTAAAGACGCGAATAGACCAAGTTATGTCTCAAATTACTCAAAAACGTGAAAAGCTCCTCAATGGAGAGAGTTGAGCAATTCCAAACCATCAATGTGGACCGTTGTACTCTATTTAGTGCTCTTAAATGTCGAACTTGCTAGTTGAGCCTTCGTGCCACGTTTCGTAAGGTAAAGATGCGAATAGACCAAGTTATGTCTCAAATTGCTCAAACAAGTGAAAAGCTCCTCTATGGAGAGAGTTGAGCAATTCCAAAGCATCAATGTGGACCGTTGTACTCTATTTAGTGCTCTTAAAAGTCTAACTTGCTAGTTGAGGCCTTCGTGCCACGTTTCATAAGGTAAAGACGTGAATAGACCAAGTTATGTCTCAAATTACTCAAAGACGTGAAAAGCTCCTCTATGGAGAGAGTTGAGCAATTCCATAGCATCAATGTGGACCGTTGTACTCTATTTAGTGCTCTTTAATGTCTAACTTGCTAGTTGAGCCTTCGTGCCACGATTCGTAAGGTAAAGACGTGAATAGACCAAGTTATGTCTCAAATTGCTCAAAGACGTGAAAAGCTCCTCTATGGAGAGAGTTGAGCAATTCCATAGCATCAATGTGGACCGTTGTACTCTATTTATTGCTCTTTAAAGCCTAACTTGCTAGTTGAGCCTTCGTGCCACTTTTCGTAAGGTAAAGACGTGAATAGACCAAGTTATGTCTCAAGTTGCTCAAAGACGTGAAAAGCTCCTCTATGGAGAGAGTTGAGCAATTCCAAAGCATCAATGTGGACCGTTGTACTCTATTTAGTGCTCTTTATAGCCTAACTTGCTAGTTGAGCCTTCGTGCCACTTTTCGTAAGGTAAAGACGCGAATAGACCAAGTTATGTCTCAAATTGCTCAAAGACGTGAAAAGCTCCCCTATGGAGAGAGTTGAGCAATTCCAAAGCATCAATGTGGACCGTTATACTCTCTTTATTGCTCTTAAATGTCTAACTTGCTAGCTGAGCCTTCGTGCCACGTTTCGTAAGGTAAAGATGCGAATAGAGCGAGTTATGTTTGAAATTGTACAAAAAACGTGAAAAGCTCCTCTATGGAGAGAGTTGAGCAATTCCAAAGCATAAATGTGGACTGTTGTACTCTATTTAGTGCTCTTAAAAGTCTAACTTGCTAGTTGAGCCTTCGTGCCTCGGTTCGTATGGTAAAGACGCGAATAGACCAAGTTATGTGTCAAATTGCTCAAAGACGTGAAAAGCTCCTCTATGGAGAGAGTTGAGCAATTCCAAAGCATCAATGTGGACCGTTGTACTCTATTTAGTGCTCGTAAAAGTCTAACTTGCTAGTTGAGCCTTCGTGACACGTTTCGTAAGGTAAAGACGCGAATAGACCAAGTTATGTCTCAAATTACTCAAAAACGTGAAAAGCTCCTCAATGGAGAGAGTTGAGCAATTCCAAACCATCAATGTGGACCGTTGTACTCTATTTAGTGCTCTTAAATGTCTAACTTGCTAGTTGAGCCTTCGTGCCACGTTTCGTAAGGTAAAGATGCGAATAGACAAAGTTATGTTTGAAATTTCACAAAAACGTGAAAAGCTCTTCTATGGAGTGAGTTGAGCAAATCCAAAGCATCAATGTGGACCGTTGCACTCTATTTAGTGCTCTTAAAACTCTAGCTTCCTAGTTGAGCCTTCGTGCCACTTTTCGTAGGTAAAGACGCGAATAGACCAAGTTATGCCTCAAATTGCTCAAAGATGTGAAAAGCTCCTCTATGGAGAAAGGTGAGCAATTCCAAAGCATCAATGTTTACCGTTGTACTCTATTTAGTGCTCTTAAAAGTCTAACTAGCTAGTTGAGCCTTCGTGCCGCGTTTCATGAGGTAAAGATGCGAGTAGACCAAGTTATGTTTGAAATTCCATAAAAACGAGAAAAGCTCTTCTATGGATAGAGTTGAGGAATTCCAAAGCATCAATGTGGCCCGTTGTGCTCTATTTAGTGCTCTTAAAAGTCTAACTTGCTAGTTGAGTCTTCGTGCCACGTTTCGTAAGGTAAAGATGCGAATAGACCAAGTTATGTTTGAAATTGCACAAAAACGTGAAAAGCTCCTCTATGGAGAGAGTTGAGCAATTCCAAATCATCATTGTGGACTGTTGTACTCTATTTAGTGGTCTTAAAAGTCTAACTTGCTAGTTGAGCCTTCGTGCTACGTTTCGTAAGGTAAAGACGCGAATAGACCAAGTTATGTCTCAAATTGCTCAAAGACGTGAAAAACACCTCTAGGGAGAGAGTTGAGCAAGCACAAAGCATCAATGTGGACCTTTGTACTCTATTTAGTGCTCTTAAATGTCCAACTTGCTAGTTGAGCCTTCGTGCCACGTTTCATAAGGTAAAGATGCCAATAGATCAAGTCATGTTTGAAATTGCACAAAAACGAGAAACGCTCCTCCACAAAAAGAGTTGAGGAATTCCAATGAATCAATGTGGGCCATTGCACTCTATTTAGTGCTCTTAAAAGTCTAACTTGCTAGTTGAGCCTTCGTGCCACGTCTCGTAAGGTAAAGACGCGAATAGACCAAGTTATGCTTGAAATTTCACAAAAACGTGAAAAGCTCCTCAATGGAGAGAGTTGAGCAATTCCAAACCATCAATGTGGACCGTTGTACTCTATGTAGTGCTCTTAAATGTGTAACTTGCTAGTTGAGCCTTCGTGCCACGTTTCGTAAGGTAAAGATGCGAATAGACCAAGTTATGTCTCAAATTGCTCAAACACGTGAAAAGCTTTTCTATGGAGAGAGTTGAGCAATTCCAAAGCATCAATGTGGACAGTTGTACTCTATTTAGCGCTCTTTAAAGCCTAACTTGCTAGTTGAGCCTTCGTGCCACTTTTCGTAAGGTAAAGACGCGAATAGACCAAGTTATGTCTCAAATTGCTCAAAGACGTGAAAAGCTCCTCTATGGAGAGAGTTGAGCAATTCCAAAGCATCAATATGGACCGTTGTACTCTATTTAGTGCTCTTAAATGTCTAACTTGCTAGTTGAGCCTTCGTGCCACGTTTCGTAAGGTAAAGATGCGAATAGACCAAGTTATGTCTCAAATTGCTCAAAGACGTGAAAGGCACCCCTATGGAGAGAGTTGAGCAATTCCAAAGCATCAATGTGCACCGTTGTACTCTATTTAGTGCTCTTAAATGTCTAACTTGCTAGTCTAGCCTTCGTGCCACGTTTCGTAAGGTAAAGACGAGAATAGATCAAGTTATGTCTCGAATAGCTCAAAGACGTGAAAAGCTCCTATATGGAGAGAGTTGAGCAATTCCAAAGCATCAATGTGGACCGTTGTACTCTATTTATTGCTCTTTAATGTCTAACTTGCTAGTTGAGCCTTCGTGCCACGTATCGTAAGGTAACGACGCGATTAGACCAAGTTATGTCTCAATTTGCTCAAAGACGTGAAAAGCTCCTCCATGGAGAGAGTTGAGCAATTCCAAAGCATCAATGTGGACCGTTGTACTCTATTTAGTGCTCTTTAATGTCTAACTTGCTAGTTGAGCCTTCGTGCCACGTTTCGTATGGTAAAGACGCGAATAGACCAAGTTATGTCTCAAATTGCTCAAAGACGTGAAAAGCTCCTTTATGAAGAGAGTTGAGCAATTCCAAAGCATCAATGTGGACCGTTGTACTCTATTTAGTGCTCTTTAAAGCCTAACTTGCTAGTTGAGCCTTCGTGCCACTTTTCGTAAGGTAAACACGCGAATAGACGAAGTTATGTCTCAAATTGCTCAAAGACGTGAAAGGCTCCCCTATGGAGAGATTTGAGTATTTCCAAAGCATCAATGTGGATTGTTGTACTCTATTTAGTGCTCTTAAATGTCTAACTTGCTAGTTGAGCCTTCGTGCCACGTTTCGTAAGGTAAAGACGCGAATAGACCAAGTTATGTCTCAAATTGCTCAAAGACGTGAAAAGCTCCTCTATGGAGAGAGTTGAGCAATTCCAAAGCATCAATGTGGACCGTTTTACTCTATTTAGTGCTCTTTAATGTCTAACTAGCTAGTTGAGCCTTCATGCCACGTTTCCTCAGGTAAAGACGCGAATAGACCAAGTTATGTCTAACATTGCTCAAAGACGTGAAAAGCTCTCCTATGGAGAGAGTTTAGCAATTCCAAAGCATCAATGTGGACCGTTGTACTCTATTTAGTGCTCTTAATGTCTAACTTGCTAGTTGAGCCTTCGTGCCACGTTTCGTAAGGTAAAGATGCGAATAGACCAAGTTATGTCTCAAATTGTTCAAAGACGTGAAAGGCTTCCCTATGGAGAGAGTTGAGCAATTCCAAAGCATCAATGTGGACCGTTTTACTCTATATTGTGCTCTTTAATGTCTAACTTGCTAGTAGAGCCTTCGTGCCATATTTCGTAAGGTAAAGACGTGAATAGACCAAGTTCTGTCTCAAATTGCTCAAAGACGTGAAAAGCTCCTCTATGGAGAGAGTTGAGCAATTCCAAAGCATCTATGTGGACCATTGTACTATATTTAGTGCTCTTTAAAGCCTAACTTGGTAGTTGAGCCTTCGTGCCACTTTTCGTAAGGTAGAGACGCAAATAGACCAAGTTATGTCTCAAATTACTCAAAGACGTGAAAAGCCCTTCTATGGAGAGAGTTGAGCAATTACAAAGCAACAATGTGGACCGTTGTACTCTATTTATTGCTCTTTAATGTCTAACTTGCTAGTTGAGCCTTCGTGCCACGTTGCGTAAGGTGACGACGCGATTAGACCAAGTTATGTCTCAAATTGCTCAAAGACGTGAGAAGCTCCTCCATGGAGAGAGTTGAGCAATTACAAAGCATCGATGTGGACCGTTGTACTCTATTTAGTGCTCTTTAATGTCTAACTTGCTAGTTGAGCCTTCGTGACACGTTTCGTAAGGTAAAGACGCGAATAGACCAAGTTATGTCTCAAATTGCTCAAAGACGTGAAAAGCTCCTTTATGAAGAGAGTTGAGCAATTCCATAGCATCAATGTGGACCGTTGTACTCTATTTAGTGCTCTTTGAAGCCTAACTTGCTAGTTGAGCCTTCGTGCCACTTTTCGTAAGGTAAAGACGCGAATAGACCAAGTTATGTCTCAAATTGCTCAAAGACGTGAAAAGCTCCGCTATGGAGAGAGTTGAGCAATTCCAAAGCATCAATATGGACCGTTGCACTCTATTTAGTGCTCTTAAATGTCTAACTTGCTAGTTGAGCCTTCGTGCCATGTTTCGTAAGGCAAAGACGCGAATAGACCAAGTTATGTCTCAAATTGCTCAAAGACGCGAAAAGCTCCTTTATAAGCGAGTTGAGCAATTTCAAAGCATCAATGTGGACAGTTATACTCTATTTAGTGCTCTTTAATGTCTAACTTGCTAGTTGAGCCTTCGTGCCACGTTTCGTAAGGTAAAGACGCGAATAGACCAAGTTATGTCTCAAATTGCTCAAAGACATGAAAAGCTCCTTTATGAAGAGAGTTGAGCAATTCCAAAGCATCAATGTGGACCGTTGTACTCTATTTAGTGCTCTTTAAAGCCTAACTTGCTAGTTGAGCCTTCGTGCCACTTTTCGTAAGGTAAACACGCGAATAGACCAAGTTATGTCTCAAATTGCTCAAAGACGTGAAAAGCTCCCCTATGGAGAGAGTTGAGCAATTCCAAAGCATCAATATGGACCGTTGTACTCTATTTAGTGCTTTTAAATGTCTAACTTCCTAGTTGAGCCTTCGTGCCACGTTTCGCAAGGTAAAGATGCGAATAGACCAAGTTATGTCTCAAATTGGTCAAAGACGTGAAAGGCTCCACTATGGAGAGAGTTGAGCATTTCCAAAGCATCAATGTGCACCGTTGTACTCTATTTAGTGCTCTTAAATGTCTAACTTTCTAGTTGAGCCTTCGTGCCACGTTTCATAAGGTAAAGACGCGAATAGACCAAGTTATGTCTCAAATTGCTCAAAGACGTGAGAAGCTCCTCTATGGAGAGAGTTGAGCAATTCCAAAGCATCAATGTGGACCGTTTTACTCTATTTAGTGCTCTTTAATGTCTAACTAGCTAGTTGAGCCTTCATGCCACGTTTCCTCAGGTAAAGACGCGAATAGACCAAGTTATGTCTAACATTGCTCAAAGACATGAAAAGCTCTCCTATGGAGAGAGTTGAGCAATTCCAAAGCATCAATGTGGACCGTTGTACTCTATTTAGTGCTCTTAATGTCTAACTTGCTAGTTGAGCCTTCGTGCCACGTTTCATAAGGTAAAGATGCGAATAGACCAAGTTATGTCTCAAATTGTTCAAAGACGTGAAAGGCTTCCCTATGGAGAGAGTTGAGCAATTCCAAAGCATCAATGTGGACCGTTTTACTCTATATTGTGCTCTTTAATGTCTAACTTGCTAGTAGAGCCTTCGTGCCACATTTCGTAAGGTAAAGACGCGAATAGACCAAGTTCTGTCTCAAATTGCTCAAAGACGTGAAAAGCTCCTCTATGGAGAGAGTTGAGCAATTCCAAAGCATCTATGTGGACCATTGTACTCTATTTAGTGCTCTTTAAAGCCTAACTTGGTAGTTGAGCCTTCGTGCCACTTTTCGTAAGGTAAAGACGCGAATAGACCAAGTTATGTCTCAAATTGCTCAAAGACGTGAAAAGCTCTTCTATGGAGAGAGTTGAGCAATTACAAAGCATCAATGTGGACCGTTGTACTCTATTTATTGCTCTTTAATGTCTAACTTGCTAGTTGAGCCTTCGTGCCACGTTTCGTAAGGTGACGACGCGATTAGACCAAGTTATGTCTCAAATTGCTCAAAGACGTGAGAAGCTCCTCCATGGAGAGAGTTGAGCAATTACAAAGCATCGATGTGGACCGTTGTACTCTATTTAGTGCTCTTTAATGTCTCACTTGCTAGTTGAGCCTTCGTGCCACGTTTCGTAAGGTAAAGACGCGAATAGACCAAGTTATGTCTCAAATTGCTCAAAGACGTGAAAAGCTCCTTTATGAAGAGAGTTGAGCAATTCCATAGCATCAATGTGGACCGTTGTACTCTATTTAGTGCTATTTAAAGCCTAACTTGATAGTTGAGCCTTCGTGCCACTTTTCGTAAGGTAAAGACGCGAATAGACCAAGTTATGTCTCAAATTGCTCAAAGACGTGAAAAGCTCCGCTATGGAGAGAGTTGAGCAATTCCAAAGCATCAATATGGACCGTTGCACTCTATTTAGTGCTCTTAAATGTCTAACTTGCTAGTTGAGCCTTCGTGCCATGTTTCGTAAGGTAAAGAAGCGAATAGACCAAGTTATGTCTCAAATTGCTCAAAGACGCGAAAAGCTCCTTTATGAAGCGAGTTGAGCAATTCCAAATCATCAATGTGGACAGTTATACTCTATTTAGTGCTCTTTAATGTCTAACTTGCTAGTTGAGCCTTCGTGCCACGTTTCGTAAGGTAAAGACGCGAATAGACCAAGTTATGTCTCAAATTGCTCAAAGACATGAAAAGCTCCTTTATGAAGAGAGTTGAGCAATTCCAAAGCATCAATGTGGACCGTTGTACTCTATTTAGTGTTCTTTAAAGCCTAACTTGCTAGTTGAGCCTTCGTGCCACTTTTCGTAAGGTAAAGACGCGAATAGACCAAGTTATGTCTCAAATTGCTCAAAGACGTGAAAAGCTCCCCTATGGAGAGAGTTGAGCAATTCCAAAGCATCAATATGAACCGTTGTACTCTATTTAGTGCTCTTAAATGTCTAATTTGCTAGTTGAGCCTTCGTGCCACGTTTCGTAAGGTAAAGACGCGAATAGACCAAGTTTTGTCTCAAATTGCTCAAAGACGTGAAAAGCTCCTTTATGAAGAGAGTTGAGCAATTCCAAAGCATGAATGTGGACCGTTGTACTCTATTTAGTGCTCTTTAATGTCTAACTTACTAGTTGAGCCTTCGTGCCACGTTTCGTAAGGTAAAGACGCGAATAGACCAAGTTATGTCTCAAATTGCTCAAAGACGTGAAAAGCTCCTTTATGAAGAGAGTTGAGCAATTCCAAAGCATCAATGAGGACCGTTGTACTCTATTTAGTGCTCTTTAAAGCCTAACTTGCTAGTTGAGCCTTCGTGCCACTTTTCGTAAGGTAAAGACGCGAATAGACCAAGTTATGTGTCAAATTGCTCAAAGACGTGAAAAGCTCCGCTATGGAGAGAGTTGAGCAATTCCAAAGCATCAATATGGACCGTTGCACTCTATTTAGTGCTCTTAAATGTCTAACTTGCTAGTTGAGCCTTCGTGCCATGTTTCGTAAGGTAAAGGCGCGAATAGACCAAGTTATGTCTCAAATTGCACAAAGACGCGAAAAGCTCCTTTATGAAGAGAGTTGAGCAATTCCAAAGCATCAATGTGGACCGTTATACTCTATTTAATGCTCTTTAATGTCTAGCTTGCTAGTTGAGCCTTCGTGCCACGTTTTGTAAGGTAAAGACGCGAATAGACCAAGTTATGTCTCAAATTGCTCAAAGACATGAAAAGCTCCTTTATGAAGAGAGTTGAGCAATTCCAAAGCATCAATGTGGACCGTTGTACTCTATTTAGTGCTTTTCAAAGCCTAACTTGCTAGTTGAGCCTTCGTGCCACTTTTCGTAAGGTAAAGACGCGAATAGACCAAGTTATGTCTCAAATTGCTCAAAGACGTGAAAAGCTCCCCTATGGAGAGAGTTGAGCAATTCCAAAGCATCAATATGGACCGTTGTACTCTATTTAGTGCTCTTAAATGTCTAACTCGCCAGTTGAGCCTTCGTGCCACTTTTCATAAGGTAAAGACGCGAATAGACCAAGTTATGTCTCAAATTGCTCAAAGACGTGCAAGGCTCCCCTATGGAGAGAGTTGAGCAATTCCAAAGAATCAATGTGCACCGTTGTACTCTATTTAGTGCTCTTTAAAGCTTAGCTTGCTAGTTGAGCCTTCGTGCCACTTTTCGTAAGGTAAAGACGCGAATAGACCAAGTTATGTCTCAAATTGCTCAAAGACATGAAAAGCTCCTTTATGAAGAGAGTTGAGCAATTCCAAAGCATCAATGTGGACCGTTGTACTCTATTTAGTGTTCTTTAAAGCCTAACTTGCTAGTTGAGCCTTCGTGCCACTTTTCGTAAGGTAAAGACGCGAATAGACCAAGTTATGTCTCAAATTGCTCAAAGACGTGAAAAGCTCCCCTATGGAGAGAGTTGAGCAATTCCAAAGCATCAATATGAACCGTTGTACTCTATTTAGTGCTCTTAAATGTCTAATTTGCTAGTTGAGCCTTCGTGCCACGTTTCGTAAGGTAAAGACGCGAATAGACCAAGTTTTGTCTCAAATTGCTCAAAGACGTGAAAAGCTCCTTTATGAAGAGAGTTGAGCAATTCCAAAGCATGAATGTGGACCGTTGTACTCTATTTAGTGCTCTTTAATGTCTAACTTACTAGTTGAGCCTTCGTGCCACGTTTCGTAAGGTAAAGACGCGAATAGACCAAGTTATGTCTCAAATTGCTCAAAGACGTGAAAAGCACCTTTATGAAGAGAGTTGAGCAATTCCAAAGCATCAATGAGGACCGTTGTACTCTATTTATTGCTCTTAAATGTCTAACTCGCCAGTTGAGCCTTCGTGCCACTTTTCATAAGGTAAAGACGCGAATAGACCAAGTTATGTCTCAAATTGCTCAAAGACGTGCAAGGCTCCCCTATGGAGAGAGTTGAGCAATTCCAAAGAATCAATGTGCACCGTTGTACTCTATTTAGTGCTCTTTAAAGCCTAGCTTGCTAGTTGAGCCTTCGTGCCACTTTTCGTAAGGTAAAGACGCGAATAGACCAAGTTATGTCTCAAATTGCTCAAAGACATGAAAAGCTCCTTTATGAAGAGAGTTGAGCAATTCCAAAGCATCAATGTGGACCGTTGTACTCTATTTAGTGTTCTTTAAAGCCTAACTTGCTAGTTGAGCCTTCGTGCCACTTTTCGTAAGGTAAAGACGCGAATAGACCAAGTTATGTCTCAAATTGCTCAAAGACGTGAAAAGCTCCCCTATGGAGAGAGTTGAGCAATTCCAAAGCATCAATATGAACCGTTGTACTCTATTTAGTGCTCTTAAATGTCTAATTTGCTAGTTGAGCCTTCGTGCCACGTTTCGTAAGGTAAAGACGCGAATAGACCAAGTTTTGTCTCAAATTGCTCAAAGACGTGAAAAGCTCCTTTATGAAGAGAGTTGAGCAATTCCAAAGCATGAATGTGGACCGTTGTACTCTATTTAGTGCTCTTTAATGTCTAACTTACTAGTTGAGCCTTCGTGCCACTTTTCGTAAGGTAAAGACGCGAATAGACCAAGTTATGTGTCAAATTGCTCAAAGACGTGAAAAGCTCCGCTATGGAGAGAGTTGAGCAATTCCAAAGCATCAATATGGACCGTTGCACTCTATTTAGTGCTCTTAAATGTCTAACTTGCTAGTTGAGCCTTCGTGCCATGTTTCGTAAGGTAAAGGCGCGAATAGACCAAGTTATGTCTCAAATTGCACAGAGACGCGAAAAGCTCCTTTATGAAGAGAGTTGAGCAATTCCAAAGCATCAATGTGGACCGTTATACTCTATTTAATGCTCTTTAATGTCTAGCTTGCTAGTTGAGCCTTCGTGCCACGTTTTGTAAGGTAAAGACGCGAATAGACCAAGTTATGTCTCAAATTGCTCAAAGACATGAAAAGCTCCTTTATGAAGAGAGTTGAGCAATTCCAAAGCATCAATGTGGACCGTTGTACTCTATTTAGTGCTTTTCAAAGCCTAACTTGCTAGTTGAGCCTTCGTGCCACTTTTCGTAAGGTAAAGACGCGAATAGACCAAGTTATGTCTCAAATTGCTCAAAGACGTGAAAAGCTCCCCTATGGAGAGAGTTGAGCAATTCCAAAGCATCAATATGGACCGTTGTACTCTATTTAGTGCTCTTAAATGTCTAACTCGCCAGTTGAGCCTTCGTGCCACTTTTCATAAGGTAAAGACGCGAATAGACCAAGTTATGTCTCAAATTGCTCAAAGACGTGCAAGGCTCCCCTATGGAGAGAGTTGAGCAATTCCAAAGAATCAATGTGCACCGTTGTACTCTATTTAGTGCTCTTTAAAGCCTAGCTTGCTAGTTGAGCCTTCGTGCCACTTTTCGTAAGGTAAAGACGCGAATAGACCAAGTTATGTTTGAAATTTCACAAAAACGTGAAAAGCCCTTCTATGGAGTGAGTTGAGCAATTCCAAAGCATCAATGTGGACCGTTGCACTCTATTTAGTGCTCTTTAAAGTCTAGCTTACTAGTTGAGCCTTCGTGCCACGTTTCGTAAGGTAAAGACGCGAATAGACCAAGATATGCCTCAAATTGCTCAAGGACGTGAAAAGCTCCTCTATGGAGAAAGGTGAGCAATTCCAAAGCATCAATGTTGACCGTTGTACTCTATTTAGTGCTCTTAAAAGTCTAGCTTGCTAGTTGAGCCTTCGTGTCACGTTTCATAAGGTAAAGACGCGAATTGACCAAGTTATGTTTGAAATTGCACAAAAACGTGAAAAGCTCCTCAATGGAGAGAGTTGAGCAATGCCAAATCATCAACGTGGACTGTTGTACTCTATTTAGTGCTCTTAAAAGTCTGACTTGCTAGTTGAGCCTTCGTGCCACGTTTCATAAGGTAAAGACGCGAATAGACCAAGTTATGTTTGAAATTGCACAAAAACGTGAAAGGCTCCTCAATGGAGAGAGTTGAGCAATGCCAAATCATCAACGTGGACCGTTGTACTCTATTTAGTGCTCTTAAAAGTCTGACTTGCTAGTTGAGCCTTCGTGCCCCGTTTCGTAAGGTAAAGACGCGAATAGACCAAGTTATGTCTCAAATTGCTCAAAGACGTGAAAAGCTCCTCTATGGAGAGAGTTGAGCAATCCCAAAGGATCAATGTGGACCGTTGTACTCTATTTAGTGCTCTTAAAAGTCTAACTTGCTAGTTGAGCCTTCGTGCCACGTTTCATAAGGTCAAGATGCGATTAGACCAAGTTATGTTCGAAATTGCACAAAAACGTGAAAAGCTCCTCAATGGAGAGAGTTGAGCAATGCCAAATCATCAACGTGGACCGTTGTACTCCATTTAGTGCTCTTAAAAGTCTGACTTGCTAGTTGAGCCTTCGTGCCCCGTTTCGTAAGGTAAAGACGCGAATAGACCAAGTTATGTCTCAAATTGCTCAACGACGTGAAAAGCTCCTCTGTGGATAGAGTTGAGCAAGCCCAAAGCATCAATGTACTCTATTTAGTGCTCTTAAAAGTCCAACTTGCTAGTTGAGCCTTCGTGCCACGTTTCATAAGGTAAAGATGCCAATAGACCAAGTCATGTTTGAAATTGCACAAAAACGAGAAACGCTCCTCCACAAAAAGAGTTGAGGAATTCCAACGAATCTATGTGGGCCATTGCACTCTATTTAGTGCTCTTAAAAGTCTAACTTGCTAGTTGAGCCTTCGTGCCACGTCTCGTAAGGTAAAGACGCGAATAGACCAAGTTATGTTTGAAATTCCAAAAAAACGAGAGAAGCTCCTCTATGGATAGAGTTGACGAATTCCAAAGCATCAATGTGGGCCCTTGTGCTCTATTTAGTGCTCTTAAAAGTCTAACTTGCTAGTTGAGTCTTCGTGCCACGTTTCGTAAGGTAAAGATGCGAATCGACCAAGTTATGTTTGAAATTGCACAAAAACGTGAAAAGCTCCTCTATGGAGAGAGTTGAGAAATTCCAAATCATCAATGTGGACCGTTGTACTCTATTTAGTGCTCTTAAAAGTCTAACTTGCTAGTTGAGCCTTCGTGCCACGTTTCGTAAGGTAAAGACGCGAATAGACCAAGTTATGTCTCAAATTGCTCAAAGACGTGAAAAGCTCCTCTGTGGATAGAGTTGAGCAAGCCCAAAGCATCAATGTACTGTATTTAGTGCTCTTAAAAGTCCAACTTGCTAGTTGAGCCTTCGTGCCACGTTTCATAAGGTAAAGATGCCAATAGACCAAGTCATGTTTGAAATTGCACAAAAACGAGAAACGCTCCTCAACAAAAAGAGTTGAGGAATTCCAACGAATCTATGTGGGCCATTGCACTCTATTTAGTGCTCTTAAAAGTCTAACTTGCTAGTTGAGCCTTCGTGCCACGTCTCGTAAGGTAAAGACGCGAATAGACCAAGTTATGTTTGAAATTTCACAAAAACGTGAAAAGCTCCTCAATGGAAAGAGTTGAGCAATTCCAAACCATCAATGTGGACCGTTGTACTCTATTTAGTGCTCTTAAATGTCTAACTTGCTAGTTGAGCCTTCGTTCCACGTTTTGTAAGGTAAAGACGCGAATAGACGAAGTTATGTCTCAAATTGGCCAAGCACGTGAAAAGCTTCTCTATGGAGAGAGTTGAGCAATTCCAAAGCATCAATGTGGACCGTTGTACTCTATTTAGTGCTCTTTAAAGCCTAACTTGCTAGTTGAGCCTTCGTGCCACTTTTCGTAAGGTAAAGATGCGAATAGACCAAGTTATGTCTCAAATTGCTCAAAGACGTGAAAAGCTCACCTATGGAGAGAGTTGAGCAATTCCAAAGCATCAATGTGGACCGTTGTACTCTCTTTACTGCTCTTAATTGTCTAACTTGCTAGCTGAGCCTTCGTGCCACATTTCGTAAGGTAAAGATGCGAATAGAGCAAGTTATGTTTGAAATTGCACAAAAACGTGAAAAGCTCCTCTATGGAAAGAGTTGAGAAATTCCAAAGCATCAATGCAGACTGTTGTACTCTATTTAGTGCTCTTAAAAGTCTAACTTGCTAGTTGAGCCTTCGTGCCACGTTTCGTAAGGTAAAGACGCGAATAGACCAAGTAATGTCTCAAATTACTCAAAGACGTGAAAAGCTCCTCTATGGAGAGGGTTGAGCAATTCAAAAGCATCAATGTAGACCGTTGTACTCTATTTAGTGCTCTTTAAAGCCTAAGTTGCTAGTTGAGCCTTCGTGCCACTTTTCGTAAGGTAAAGACGCGAATAGACCAAGTTATGTTTCAAATTGCTCAAAGACGCGAAAAGCTCCTTTATGAAGAGAGTTGAGCAATTCCAAAGCATCAATGTGGACCGTTGTACTCTATTTAGTGCTATTAAATGTCTAACTTGGTAGTTGAGCCTTCGTGCCACGTTTCGTAAGGTAAAGATGCGAATAGACCAAGTTATGTTTGAAATTGTACGAAAACGTGGAAAGCTCCTCTATGGAGAGAGTTGAGTATATCCAAAGCATCAATGTGGACCGTTGTACTCTATTTAGTGCTCTTAAAAGTCTAACTTGCTAGTTAAGCCTTCGTGCCACCTTTAGTAAGGTAAAGACGCGAATAGACCAAGTTATGTCTCAAATTGCTCAAAGACGTGAAAAGCTCCTCTATGGAGAGAGTTGAGCAATTCCAAAGCATAAATGTGGGCCATTGTACTCTATTTAGCGCTCTTAAAAATCTAACTTACTAGTTGAGCCTTCGTGCCACATTTCGTAAGGTACAGACGTGAATAGACCAAGTTATGTTTGAAATTGTACGAAAACGTGGAAAGCTCCTCTATGGAGAGAGTTGAGCATATCCAAAGCATCAATGTGGACCGTTGTACTCTATTTAGTGCTCTTAAAAGTCTAACTTGCTAGTTAAGCCTTCGTGCCACCTTTCGTAAGGTAAAGACGCGAATAGACCAAGTTATGTCTCAAATTGCTCAACGACGTGAAAAGCTCCTCTATGGGGAGAGTTGAGCAATCCCAAAGCATCAATGTGGATCGTTGTACTCTATTTAGTGCTCTTAAAAGTCTAACTTGCTTGATGAGCCTTCGTGCCACGTTTCATAAGGTAAAGATGCGAGTAGACCAAGTTACGTTTGAAATTCCACAAAAACGAGAAAAGCTCCTCTATGGATAGAGTTGAGGAATTCCAAAGCATCAATGTGGGCCGTTGTGCTCTATTTTGTGCTCTTAAAAGTCTAACTTGCTAGTTGAGTCTTCGTGCCACGTTTCGTAAGGTAAAGATGCGAATAGACCAAGTTATGTTTGAAATTGCACAAAAACGTGAAAAGCTCCTCTATGGAGAGAGTTGAGCAATACCAAATCATCAACGTGGACCGTTGTACTCTATTTAGTGCTCTTAAAAGTCTAACTTGCTAGTTGAGCCTTCGTGCCCCGTTTCGTAAGGTAAAGACGCGAATAGACCAACTTATGTCTCAAATTGCTCAAAGACGTGAAAAGCTCCTCTATGGAGAGAGTTGAGCAATCCCAAAGCATCAATGTGGACCGTTGTACTCTATTTAGTGCTCTTAAAAGTCTAACTTGCAAGTTGAGCCTTCGTGCCACGTTTCATAAGGTAAAGATGCGATTAGACCAAGTTATGTTTGAAAGTGCACAAAAACGAGAAAAGCTCTTCTATGGAAAGAGTTGAGGAATTCCAAAGCATCAATGTGGGCCGTTGCGCTCTATTTAGTGCTCTTAAAAGTCTAACTTGCTAGTTGAGCCTTCGTGCCACGTTTCGTAAGGTAAAGATGCGATAGACCAAGTTATGTTTGAAATTTCACAAAAACGTGAAAAGCTCCTCTATGGAGTGAGTTGAGCAATTCCAAAGCATCAATGTGGACCGTTGCACTCTATTTAGTGCTCTTAAAAGTCTAGCTTACTAGTTGAGCCTTCGTGCCACGTTTCGTAAGGTAAAGACGCGATTAGACCAAGTTATGCCTCAAATTGCTCAAAGACGTGAAAAGCTCCTCTATGGAGAAACGTGAACAATTCCAAAGCATCAATGTTGACCGTTGTACTCTATTTAGTGCTCTTAAAAGTCTAGCTTGCTAGTTGAGCCTTCGTGTCACGTTTCATAAGGTAAAGACGCGAATAGACCAAGTTATGTCTCAAATTGCTCAACGACGTGAAAAGCTCCTCTATGGAGAGAGTTGAGCAATCCCAAAGCATCAATGTGGATAGTTGTACTCTATTTAGTGCTCTTAAAAGTGTAACTTGCTAGTTGAGCCTTCGTGCAACGTTTCATAAGGTAAAGATGCGAGTAGACCAAGTTATGTCTCAAATTGCTCAAAGACGTGAAAAGCTCCGCTATGGAGAGAGTTGAGCAATTCCAAAGCATCAATATGGACCGTTGCACTCTATTTAGTGGTCTTAAATGTCTAACTTGCTAGTTGAGCCTTCGTGCCATGTTTCGTAAGGTAAAGACGTGAATAGACCAAGTTATGTCTCAAATTGCTCAAAGACGTGAAAAGCTCCCCTATGGAGAGAGTTGAGCAATTCCAAAGCATCACTATGGACCGTTGTACTCTATTTAGTGCTCTTAAATGTCTAACTTGCTAGTTGAGCCTTCGTGCCACGTTTCGTAACGTAAAGACGCGAATAGACCAAGTTATGTCTCAAATTGCTCAAAGACGTGAAAAGCTCGTTTATGAAGAGAGTTGACGAATTCCAAAGCATCAATGTGGGCCGTTGTGCTCTATTTAGTGCTCTTTAATGTCCAACTTGCTAGTTGAGCCTTCGTGCCACGTGTCGTAAGGTAAAGACGCGAATAGACCAAGTTATGTTTGAAATTGCACAAAGACGTGAAAAGCTCCTTTATGAAGAGAGTTGAGCAATTCCAAAGCATCAATGTGGGCCGTTGTACTCTATTTAGTGCTCTTAAAAGTCTAACTTGCTAGTTGAGCCTTCGTGCCACGTTTCGTAAGGTAAAGACGCGAATAGACCAAGTTATGTCTCAAATTGCTCAAAGACGTGAAAAGCTCCTCTATGGAGAGAGTTGAGCAATCCCAAAGCATCAATGTGGACCGTTGTACTCTATTTAGTGCTCGTAAAAGTCTAACTTGCAAGTTGAGCCTTCGTGCCACGTTTCATAAGGTAAAGATGCGATTAGACCAAGTTATGTTTGAAAGTGCACAAAAACGAGAAAAGCTCTTCTATGGAAAGAGTTGAGGAATTCCAAAGCATCAATGTGGGCCGTTGCGCTCTATTTAGTGCTCTTAAAAGTCTAACTTGCTAGTTGAGCCTTCGTGCCACGTTTCGTAAGGTAAAGATGCGATAGACCAAGTTATGTTTGAAATTTCACAAAAACGTGAAAAGCTCCTCTATGGAGTGAGTTGAGCAATTCCAAAGCATCAATGTGGACCGTTGCACTCTATTTAGTGCTCTTAAAAGTCTAGCTTACTAGTTGAGCCTTCGTGCCACGTTTCGTAAGGTAAAGACGCGATTAGACCAAGTTATGCCTCAAATTGCTCAAAGACGTGAAAAGCTCCTCTATGGAGAAACGTGAACAATTCCAAAGCATCAATGTTGACCGTTGTACTCTATTTAGTGCTCTTAAAAGTCTAGCTTGCTAGTTGAGCCTTCGTGTCACGTTTCATAAGGTAAAGACGCGAATAGACCAAGTTATGTCTCAAATTGCTCAACGACGTGAAAAGCTCCTCTATGGAGAGAGTTGAGCAATCCCAAAGCATCAATGTGGATCGTTGTACTCTATTTAGTGCTCTTAAAAGTGTAACTTGCTAGTTGAGCCTTCGTGCAACGTTTCATAAGGTAAAGATGCGAGTAGACCAAGTTATGTCTCAAATTGCTCAAAGACGTGAAAAGCTCCGCTATGGAGAGAGTTGAGCAATTCCAAAGCATCAATATGGACCGTTGCACTCTATTTAGTGGTCTTAAATGTCTAACTTGCTAGTTGAGCCTTCGTGCCATGTTTCGTAAGGTAAAGACGTGAATAGACCAAGTTATGTCTCAAATTGCTCAAAGACGTGAAAAGCTCCCCTATGGAGAGAGTTGAGCAATTCCAAAGCATCACTATGGACCGTTGTACTCTATTTAGTGCTCTTAAATGTCTAACTTGCTAGTTGAGCCTTCGTGCCACGTTTCGTAACGTAAAGACGCGAATAGACCAAGTTATGTCTCAAATTGCTGAAAGACGTGAAAAGCTCGTTTATGAAGAGAGTTGACGAATTCCAAAGCATCAATGTGGGCCGTTGTGCTCTTTTACGAAACGTGGCACGAAGGCTCAACAAGCAAGTTAGACTTGTAAGAGCACTAAATACAGTACAATGGTCCACATTGATGCTTTGGAATTGCTATACTCTCTCCATGGAGGAGCGTTTCATTTTTTTGTGCAATTTCAAACATAACTTCGTCAATTCGCATCTTTACCTTGCGAAACGTCGCCCGAAGGCTTAACTAGAAAGTTAGACTTTTAAGAGCACTCAATAGAGTACAACGGTCCACATTGATGTTTGGAATTGCTCAACTCTCTCCATAGAGGAGCTTTTCACGTCTTTGAGCAATTTGAGACATGACTTGGTCTATTCGCGCCTTTATCTTACGAAACAAGGCACGAAGGCTCAACTAGCAAGTTAGACTTTTAACAACACTAAATAGAGTACAACGGTCCACATTGATGCTTTGGAATTGCTCAACTCTCTCCATGGAAGAGCTTTTGATGTTTTTGTGCAATTTCAAACATAACTTCATCAATTCGCATCTTTACCTTGCGAAACGTCGTGTGAAGGCTTAACTAGAAAGTTAGACTTTTAAGAGCACTCAATAGAGTACAACGGTCCACATTGATGCTTTGGAGTTGCTCAACTCTCTCCATAGAGGAGCTTTTCACGTCTTTGAGCAATTTGAGACATAACTTGGTCTATTCGCGTCTTTACCTTACGAAACGTTGCATGAAGGCTCAACAAGTAAGTTAGGCTTCTAAGAGCACTAAATAGAGTACAACGGTGCACATTGATGCTTTGGAATTTCTCAACTCTCTCCATGCAGGAGCTTTTCACGTTTTTGTGCAATTTCACACATAACTTGGTCTATTGGCGTCTTTACGATACGAAACGTCGCACGAAGGCTCAACTAGCAAGTTAGACTTTTAAGAGCACTCAATAGAGTACAACGGTCCACATTGATGCTTTGGAATTGCTCAACTCTCTCCATAGAGGAGCTTTTCACGTTTTTGTGTAATTTCACACATAACCTGGTCTATTCGCGTCTTTACCATACGAAACGTGGCACGAAAGCTCAACTAGCAAGTTAGACTTTTAAAAGCACTCAATAGAGTACAAAGGTCCACATTGATGCTTTGGAATTGCTCAACTCTCTCCATAGAGGAGTTTTTCACGTTTTTGTGCAATTTCACACATAACCTGGTCTATTCGCGTCTTTACCATACGAAACGTGGCACGAAGGCTCAACGAGCAAGTTAGACTTTTAAGAGCAGTCAATAGAGTACAACGGTCCACATTGAAGCTTTGGAATTGCTCAACTCTCTCCATAGAGGAGCTTTTCACATCTTTGAGCAATTTGAGAGATAACTTGGTCTATTCGCGCCTTTACCTTACGAAACGTGGCACGAAGGCTCAACTAGCAAGTTAGACTTTTAAGAACACTAAATAGAGTACAACGGTTCACATTGATGCTTTGGAATTGCTCAACTCTCTCCATGGAGGATCTTTTCACGTTTTTGTGCAATTGGAAACATAACTTGGTCGATTCGCATCTTTACCTTACGAAACATTGCACGAAGGCTGAACTAGCAGGTTAGACTTTTAAGAGTACTCAATAGAGTACAACGGCCCACATTGATGCTTTTGAATTGCTCAACTCTCTCGATAGAAGAGCTTTTCACGTTTTTGTGCAATTTCACACATAACCTGGTCTATTCGCGTCTTTACCATACGAAACGTGGCACGAAGGCTCAACTAGCAAGTTAGACATTTAAGAGCACTCAATAGAGTACAACGGTCCACATTGATGCTTTGGAATTGCTCAACTCTCTCCATAGAGGAGCTTTTCACGTTTTTCTGCAATTTCACACATAACCTAGTCTATTCGCGTCTTTACCATACGAAACGTGGCACGAAGACTCAACTAGTAAGTTAGACTTTTAAGAGCACTAAATAGAGTACAACGGTCCACATTGATGCTTTGTAATTGCTCAACTCTCTCCATGGAGGAGCTTTTGATGTTTTTGTGCAATTTCAAACATAACTTCGTCAATTCGCATCTTTACCTTGCGAAACGTCGTGTGAAGGCTTAACTAGAAAGTTAGACTTTTAAGAGCACTCAATAGAGTACAACGGTCCACATTGATGCTTTGGAGTTGCTCAACTCTCTCCATAGAGGAGCTTTTCACGTCTTTGAGCAATTTGAGACATAACTTGGTCTATTCGCGTCTTTACCTTACGAAACGTTGCATGAAGGCTCAACAAGCAAGTTAGACTTTTAAGAGCACTAAATAGAGTACAATGTTCCACGTTGATGCTTTGGAATTGCTCAACTCTCTCCATAGAGGAGCATTTCACGTTTTTGTGCAATTTTACACATAACTTGGTCTATTCGCGTCTTTACCATACGAAACGTGGCACGAAAGCTCACCTTGCATGTTAGACTTTTTAAAGCACTCAATAGAGTACGACGGTCCACCTTGATGCTTTGGAATTGCTCAACTCTCTCCATAGAGGAGCTTTTCACGTTTTTATGCAATTTCAGACATAACTTGGTCTATTCGCGTCTTTACCATACGAAACGTGGCACGAAGGCTCAACTAGCAAGTTAGACTTTTAAGAGCACTAAATAGAGTAAAACGGTCCACATTGATGCTTTGGATCTCCACTCTCTCCATGGAGGAGCTTTTCACGTCTTTGAGCAATTTGAGACATAACTTGGTCTATTCGCGTCTTTACCTTACGAAACGTGGCACGAAGCCTCAACAAGCAAGTTAGACTTTTAAGAGCACTAAATCGAGTAGAACGGTCCACATTGATGCTTTGGAATTGCTCAACTCTCTCCATGGAGGAGCTTTTCACATCTTTGAGTAATTTGAGACATAACTTGGTCTATTCGCGCCTTTACCTTACGAAACGTGGCACGAAGGCCAACCTAGCAAGTTAGACTTTTAAGAGCACTAAATAGAGTACAACGGTTCACATTGATGCTTTGGAATTGCTCAACTCTCTCCATGGAGGATCTTTTCACGTTTTTGTGCAATTTCAAACATAACTTGGTCGATTCGCATCTTTACCTTTCGAAACGTCGCACGAAGGCTGAACTAGCAAGTTAGACTTTTAAGAGCACTAAATAGAGTACAACGGTCCACATTGATGCTTTGGAATTGCTCAACTCTCTCCATAGAGAAGCTTTTCACGTCTTTGAGCAATTCGAGACATGACTTGGTCTATTCGCGTCTTTGCCTTACGAAACGTGGCACGAAGGCTCAACAAGCAAGTTAGACTTGTAAGAGCACTAAATACAGTATAATGGTCCACATTGATGCTTTGGAATTGCTATACTCTCTCCATGGAGGAGCGTTTCATTTTTTTGTGCAATTTCAAACATAACTTCATCAATTCGCATCTTTACCTTGCGAAACGTCGCCCGAAGGCTTAACTAGAAAGTTAGACTTTTAAGAGCACTCAATAGAGTACAACGGTCCACATTGATGTTTGGAATTGCTCAACTCTCTCCATAGAGGAGCTTTTCACGTCTTTGAGCAATTTGAGACATGACTTGGTCTATTCGCGCCTTTATCTTACGAAACAAGGCACGAAGGCTCAACTAGCAAGTTAGACTTTTAACAGCACTAAATAGAGTACAACGGTCCACATTGATGCTTTGGAATTGCTCAACTCTCTCCATGGAGGAGCTTTTGATGTTTTTGTGCAATTTCAAACATAACTTCATCAATTCGCATCTTTACCTTGCGAAACGTCGTGTGAAGGCTTAACTAGAAAGTTAGACTTTTAAGAGCACTCAATAGAGTACAACGGTCCACATTGATGCTTTGGAGTTGCTCAACTCTCTCCATAGAGGAGCTTTTCACATCTTTGAGCAATTTGAGACATAACTTGGTCTATTCGCGTCTTTACCTTACGAAACGTTGCATGAAGGCTCAACAAGTAAGTTAGGCTTCTAAGAGCACTAAATAGAGTACAACGGTGCACATTGATGCTTTGGAATTTCTCAACTCTCTCCATGCAGGAGCTTTTCACGTTTTTGTGCAATTTCACACATAACTTGGTCTATTGGCGTCTTTACGATACGAAACGTCGCACGAAGGCTCAACTAGCAAGTTAGACTTTTAAGAGCACTCAATAGAGTACAACGGTCTACATTGATGCTTTGGAATTGCTCAACTCTCTCCATAGAGGAGCTTTTCACGTTTTTGTGTAATTTCACACATAACCTGGTCTATTCGCGTCTTTACCATACGAAACGTGGCACGAAAGCTCAACTAGCAAGTTAGACTTTTAAAAGCACTCAATAGAGTACAAAGGTCCACATTGATGCTTTGGAATTGCTCAACTCTCTCCATAGAGGAGTTTTTCACGTTTTTGTGCAATTTCACACATAACCTGGTCTATTCGCGTCTTTACCATACGAAACGTGGCACGAAGGCTCAACGAGCAAGTTAGACTTTTAAGAGCAGTCAATAGAGTACAACGGTCCATATTGAAGCTTTGGAATTGCTCAACTCTCTCCATAGAGGAGCTTTTCACATCTTTGAGCAATTTGAGAGATAACTTGGTCTATTCGCGCCTTTACCTTACGAAACGTGGCACGAAGGCTCAACTAGCAAGTTAGACTTTTAAGAGCGCTAAATAGAGTACAACGGTTCACATTGATGCTTTGGAATTGCTCAACTCTCTCCATGGAGGATCTTTTCACGTTTTTGTGCAATTGGAAACATAACTTGGTCGATTCGCATCTTTACCTTACGAAACATTGCACGAAGGCTGAACTAGCAGGTTAGACTTTTAAGAGTACTCAATAGAGTACAACGGTCCACATTGATGCTTTTGAATTGCTCAACTCTCTCGATAGAAGAGCTTTTCACGTTTTTGTGCAATTTCACACATAACCTGGTCTATTCGCGTCTTTACCATACGAAACGTGGCACGAAGGCTCAACTAGCAAGTTAGACATTTAAGAGCACTCAATAGAGTACAACGGTCCACATTGATGCTTTGGAATTGCTCAACTCTCTCCATAGAGGAGCTTTTCACGTTTTTCTGCAATTTCACACATAACCTGGTCTATTCACGTCTTTACCATACGAAACGTGGCACGAAGACTCAACTAGTAAGTTAGACTTTTAAGAGCACTCAATAGAGTACAACGGTCCACATTGATGCTTTGGAATTGCTCAACTCTCTCCATGGAGGAGCTTTTCACATCTTTGAGTAATTTGAGACATAACTTGGTCTATTCGCGCCTTTACCTTACGAAACGTGGCACGAAGGCTCACCTAGCAAGTTAGACTTTTAAGAGCACTAAATAGAGTAAAACGGTCCACATTGATGCTTTGGAATTGCTCAACTCTCTCCATGGAGGAGCTTTTCACATCTTTGAGTAATTTGAGACATAACTTGGTCTATTCGCGCCTTTACCTTACGAAACGTGGCACGAAGGCTCACCTAGCAAGTTAGACTTTTAAGAGCACTAAATAGAGTAAAACGGTCCACATTGATGCTTTGGAATTGCTCAACTCTCTCCATGGACGAGCTTTTCACATCTTTGAGTAATTTGAGACATAACTTGGTCTATTCGCGCCTTTACCTTACGAATCGTGGCACGAAGGCCAACCTAGCAAGTTAGACTTTTAAGAGCACTAAATAGAGTACAACGGTTCACATTGATGCTTTGGAATTGCTCAACTCTCTCCATGGAGGATCTTTTCACGTTTTTGTGCAATTTCAAACATAACTTGGTCGATTCGCATCTTTACCTTTCGAAACGTCGCACGAAGGCTGAACTAGCAAGTTAGACTTTTAAGAGCACTAAATAGAGTACAACGGTCCACATTGATGCTTTGGAATTGCTCAACTCTCTCCATAGAGAAGCTTTTCACGTCTTTGAGCAATTCGAGACATAACTTGGTCTATTCGCGTCTTTGCCTTACGAAACGTGGCACGAAGGCTCAACAAGCAAGTTAGACTTGTAAGAGCACTAAATACAGTACAATGGTCCACATTGATGCTTTGGAATTGCTATACTCTCTCCATGGAGGAGCGTTTCATTTTTTTGTGCAATTTCAAACATAACTTCGTCAATTCGCATCTTTACCTTGCGAAACGTCGCCCGAAGGCTTAACTAGAAAGTTAGACTTTTAAGAGCACTCAATAGAGTACAACGGTCCACATTGATGTTTGGAATTGCTCAACTCTCTCCATAGAGGAGCTTTTCATGTCTTTGAGCAATTTGAGACATGACTTGGTCTATTCGCGCCTTTATCTTACGAAACAAGGCACGAAGGCTCAACTAGCAAGTTAGACTTTTAACAGCACTAAATAGAGTACAACGGTCCACATTGATGCTTTGGAATTGCTCAACTCTCTCCATAGAGAAGCTTTTCACGTCTTTGAGCAATTCGAGACATAACTTGGTCTATTCGCGTCTTTGCCTTACGAAACGTGGCACGAAGGCTCAACAAGCAAGTTAGACTTGTAAGAGCACTAAATACAGTACAATGGTCCACATTGATGCTTTGGAATTGCTATACTCTCTCCATGGAGGAGCGTTTCATTTTTTTGTGCAATTTCAAACATAACTTCGTCAATTCGCATCTTTACCTTGCGAAACGTCGCCCGAAGGCTTAACTAGAAAGTTAGACTTTTAAGAGCACTCAATAGAGTACAACGGTCCACATTGATGCTTTGGAGTTGCTCAACTCTCTCCATAGAGGAGCTTTTCACGTCTTTGAACAATTTGAGACATAACTTTGTCTATTCGCGTCTTTACCTTACGAAACGTTGCATGAAGGCTCAACAAGTAAGTTAGGCTTCTAAGAGCACTAAATAGAGTACAACGGTGCACATTGATGCTTTGGAATTTCTCAACTCTCTCCATACAGGAGCTTTTCACGTTTTTGTGCAATTTCACACATAACTTGGTCTATTGGCGTCTTTACGATACGAAACGTCGCACGAAGGCTCAACTAGCAAGTTAGACTTTTAAGAGCACTCAATAGAGTACAATGGTCCACATTGATGCTTTGGAATTGCTCAACTCTCTCCATAGAGGAGCTTTTCACGTTTTTGTGTAATTTCACACATAACCTGGTCTATTCGCGTCTTTACCATACGAAACGTGGCACGAAAGCTCAACTAGCAAGTTAGACTTTTAAAAGCACTCAATAGAGTACAAAGGTCCACATTGATGCTTTGGAATTGCTCAACTCTCTCCATAGAGGAGTTTTTCACGTTTTTGTGCAATTTCACGCATAACCTGGTCTATTCGCGTCTTTACCATACGAAACGTGGCACGAAGGCTCAACGAGCAAGTTAGACTTTTAAGAGCAGTCAATAGAGTACAACGGTCCACATTGAAGCTTTGGAATTGCTCAACTCTCTCCATAGAGGAGCTTTTCACATCTTTGAGCAATTTGAGAGATAACTTGGTCTATTCGCGCCTTTACCTTACGAAACGTGGCACGAAGGCTCAACTAGCAAGTTAGACTTTTAAGAGCACTAAATAGAGTACAACGGTTCACATTGATGCTTTGGAATTGCTCAACTCTCTCCATGGAGGATCTTTTCACGTTTTTGTGCAATTGGAAACATAACTTGGTCGATTCGCATCTTTACCTTACGAAACATCACACGAAGGCTGAACTAGCAGGTTAGACTTTTAAGAGTACTCAATAGAGTACAACGGTCCACATTGATGCTTTTGAATTGCTCAACTCTCTCGATAGAGGAGCTTTTCACGTTTTTGTGCAATTTCACACATAACCTGGTCTATTCGCGTCTTTACCATACGAAACGTGGCACGAAGGCTCAACTAGCAAGTTAGACATTTAAGAGCACTCAATAGAGTACAATGGTCCACATTGATGCTTTGGAATTGCTCAACTCTCTCCATAGAGGAGCTTTTCACGTTTTTGTGCAATTTCACACATAACCTGGTCTATTCGCGTCTTTACCATACGAAACGTGGCACGAAGACTCAACTAGTAAGTTAGACTTTTAAGAGCACTCAATAGAGTACAACGGTCCACATTGATGCTTTGGAATTGCTCAACTCTCTCCATGGAGGAGCTTTTCACATCTTTGAGTAATTTGAGACATAACTTGGTCTATTCGCGCCTTTACCTTACGAAACGTGGCACGAAGGCTCACCTAGCAAGTTAGACTTTTAAGAGCACTAAATAGAGTAAAACGGTCCACATTGATGCTTTGGAATTGCTCAACTCTCTCCATGGAGAAGCTTTTCACATCTTTGAGTAATTTGAGACATAACTTGGTCTATACGCGCCTTTACCTTACGAAACGTGGCACGAAGGCTCACCTAGCAAGTTAGACTTTTAAGAGCACTAAATAGAGTACAACGGTTCACATTGATGCTTTGGAATTGCTCAACTCTCTCCATGGAGGAACTTTTCACATTTTTGTGCAATTTCAAACATAACTTGGTCGATTCGCATCTTTACCTTTCGAAACGTCGTACGAAGGCTGAACTAGCAAGTTAGACTTGTAAGAGCACTAAATAGAGTACAACGGTCCACATTGATGCTTTGGAATTGCTCAACTCTCTCCATAGAGGAGCTTTTCACGTCTTTAAGCAATTTGAGACATAACTTGGCCAATTCGCGTCTTTGCCTTACGAAACGTGGCACGAAGGCCCAACAAGCAAGTTAGACTTGTAAGAGCACTAAATACAGTACAATGGTCCACATTGATGCTTTGGAATTGCTATACTCTCTCCATGGAGGAGCGTTTCATTTTTTTGTACAATTTCAAACATAACTTCGTCAATTCGCATCTTTACCTTGCGAATCGTCGCCCGAAGGCTTAACTAGAAAGTTAGACTTTTAAGAGCACTCAATAGAGTACAACGGTCCACATTGATGTTTGGAATTGCTCAACTCTCTTCATAGAGGAGCTTTTCACGTCTTTGAGCAATTTGAGACATGACTTGGTCTATTCGCGCCTTTATCTTACGAAACAAGGCACGAAGGCTCAACTAGCAAGTTAGACTTTTAACAGCACTAAATAGAGTACAACGGTCCACATTGATGCTTTGGAATTGCTCAACTCTCTCCATGGAGGAGCTTTTGATGTTTTTGTGCAATTTCAAACATAACTTCGTCAATTCGCATCTTTACCTTGCGAAACGTCGTGTGAAGGCTTAACTAGAAAGTTAGACTTTTAAGAGCACTCAATAGAGTACAACGGTCCACATTGATGCTTTGGAGTTGCTCAACTCTCTCCATAGAGGAGCTTTTCACGTCTTTGAACAATTTGAGACATAACTTTGTCTATTCGCGTCTTTACCTTACGAAACGTTGCATGAAGGCTCAACAAGTAAGTTAGGCTTCTAAGAGCACTAAATAGAGTACAACGGTGCACATTGATGCTTTGGAATTTCTCAACTCTCTCCATACAGGAGCTTTTCACGTTTTTGTGCAATTTCACACATAACTTGGTCTATTGGCGTCTTTACGATACGAAACGTCGCACGAAGGCTCAACTAGCAAGTTAGACTTTTAAGAGCACTCAATAGAGTACAACGGTCCACATTGATGCTTTGGAATTGCTCAACTCTCTCCATAGAGGAGCTTTTCACGTTTTTGTGTAATTTCACACATAACTTGGTCTATTCGCGTCTTTACCATACGAAACGTGGCACGAAAGCTCATCTAGCAAGTTAGACTTTTAAAAGCACTCAATAGAGTACAACAGTCCACATTGATGCTTTGGAATTGCTCAACTCTCTCCATAGAGGAGTTTTTCACGTTTTTGTGCAATTTCACACATAACCTGGTCGATTCGCGTCTTTACCATACGAAACGTGGCACGAAGGCTCAACGAGCAAGTTAGACTTTAAAGAGCAGTCAATAGAGTACAACGGTCCACATTGAAGCTTTGGAATTGCTCAACTCTCTCCATAGAGGAGCTTTTCACATCTTTGAGCAATTTGAGAGATAACTTGGTCTATTCGCGCCTTTACCTTACGAAACGTGGCACGAAGGCTCACCTAGCAAGTTAGACTTTTAAGAGCACTAAATAGAGTAAAACGGTCCACATTGATGCTTTGGAATTGCTCAACTCTCTCCATGGAGGAGCTTTTCACATCTTTGAGTAATTTGAGACATAACTTGGTCTATTCGTGCCTTTACCTTACGAAACGTGGCACGAAGGCTCACCTAGCAAGTTAGACTTTTAAGAGCACTAAATAGAGTACAATGTTCCACGTTGATGCTTTGGAATTGCTCAACTCTCTCCATAGAGAAGCATTTCACGTTTTTGTGCAATTTTACACATAACTTGGTCTATTCGCGTCTTTACCATACGAAACGTGGCACGAAGGCTCACCTTGCATGTTAGACTTTTTAAAGCACTCAATAGAGTACGACGGTCCACCTTGATGCTTTGGAATTGCTCAACTCTCTCCATAGAGGAGCTTTTCACGTTTTTGTGCAATTTCACACATAACCTGGTCTATTCGCGTCTTTACCATACGAAACGTGGCACGAAGACTCAACTAGTAAGTTAGACTTTTAAGAGCACTCAATAGAGTACAACGGTCCACATTGATGCTTTGGAATTGCTCAACTCTCTCCATGGAGGAGCTTTTCACATCTTTGAGTAATTTGAGACATAACTTGGTCTATTCGCGCCTTTACCTTACGAAACGTGGCACGAAGGCTCACCTAGCAAGTTAGACTTTTAAGAGCACTAAATAGAGTAAAACGGTCCACATTGATGCTTTGGAATTGCTCAACTCTCTCCATGGAGGAGCTTTTCACATCTTTGAGTAATTTGAGACATAACTTGGTCTATTCGTGCCCTTACCTTACGAAACGTGGCACGAAGGCTCACCTAGCAAGTTAGACTTTTAAGAGCACTAAATAGAGTACAATGTTCCACGTTGATGCTTTGGAATTGCTCAACTCTCTCCATAGAGAAGCATTTCACGTTTTTGTGCAATTTTACACATAACTTGGTCTATTCGCGTCTTTACCATACGAAACGTGGCACGAAGGCTCACCTTGCATGTTAGACTTTTTAAAGCACTCAATAGAGTACGACGGTCCACCTTGATGCTTTGGAATTGCTCAACTCTCTCCATAGAGGAGCTTTTCACGTTTTTGTGCAATTTCACACATAACCTGGTCTATTCGCGTCTTTACCATACGAAACGTGGCACGAAGACTCAACTAGTAAGTTAGACTTTTAAGAGCACTCAATAGAGTACAACGGTCCACATTGATGCTTTGGAATTGCTCAACTCTCTCCATGGAGGAGCTTTTCACATCTTTGAGTAATTTGAGACATAACTTGGTCTATTCGCGCCTTTACCTTACGAAACGTGGCACGAAGACTCAACTAGTAAGTTAGACTTTTAAGAGCACTCAATAGAGTACAACGGTCCACATTGATGCTTTGGAATTGCTCAACTCTCTCCATAGAGAAGCATTTCACGTTTTTGTGCAATTTCAAACATAACTTGGTCGATTCGCATCTTTACCTTTCGAAACGTCGTACGAAGGCTGAACTAGCAAGTTAGACTTGTAAGAGCACTAAATAGAGTACAACGGTCCACATTGATGCTTTGGAATTGCTCAACTCTCTCCATAGAGGAGCTTTTCACGTCTTTGAGCAATTTGAGACATAACTTGGCCTATTCGCGTCTTTACCTTACGAAACGTGGCACGAAGGCTCAACAAGCAAGTTAGACTTTTAAGAGCACTAAATAGAGTACAATGTTCCACGTTGATGCTTTGGAATTCCTCAACTCTCTCCATAGAGAAGCATTTCACGTTTTTGTGCAATTTTACACATAACTTGGTCTATTCGCGTCTTTACCATACGAAACGTGGCACGAAGGCTCACCTTGCATGTTAGACTTATTAAAGCACTCAATAGAGTACGACGGTCCACCTTGATGCTTTGGAATTGCTCAACTCTCTCCATAGAGGAGCTTTTCACGTTTTTGTGCAATTTCACACATAACTTGGTCTATTCGCGTCTTTACCATACGAAACGTGGTACGAAGGCTCAACTAGCAAGTTAGACTTTTAAGAGCACAAAATAGAGTAAAACGGTCCACATTGATGCTTTGGAATTTCTCCATTCTCTCCATAGAGGAGCTTTTCACGTCTTTGAGCAATTTGAGACATAACTTGGTCTATTCGCGTCTTTACCTTACGAAACGTGGCACGAAGCCTCAACAAGCAAGTTAGACTTTTAAGAGCACTAAATAGAGTAGAACGGTCCACATTGATGCTTTGGAATTGCTCAACTCTCTCCATGGAGGAGCTTTTCACATCTTTGAGTAATTTGAGACATAACTTGGTCTATTCGCGCCTTTACCTTACGAAACGTGGCACGAAGGCTCACCTAGCAAGTTAGACTTTTAAGAGCACTAAATAGAGTACAACAGTTCACATTGATGCTTTGGAATTGCTCAACTCTCTCCATGGAGGATCTTTTCACGTTTTTCTGCAATTTCAAACATAACTTGGTCGATTCGCATCTTTACCTTTTGAAACGTGGCACGAAGGCTGAACTAGCAAGTTAGGTTTTTAAGAGCACTAAATAGAGTACAACGGTCCACATTGATGCTTTGGAATTGCTCAACTCTCTCCATAGAGGAGCTTTTCACGTCTTTGAGCAATTTGAGACATAACTTGGCCTATTCGCGTCTTTACCTTACGAAACGTGGCACGAAGGCTCACCTAGCAAGTTAGACTTTTAAGAGCACTAAATAGAGTACAATGTTCCACGTTGATGCTTTGGAATTGCTCAACTCTCTCCATAGAGAAGCATTTCACGTTTTTGTGCAACTTTACACATAACTTGGTCTATTCGCGTCTTTACCATACGAAACGTGGCACGAAGGCTCACCTTGCATGTTAGACTTTTTAAAGCACTCAATAGAGTACGACGGTCCACCTTGATGCCTTGGAATTGCTCAACTCTCTCCATAGAGGAGCTTTTCACGTTTTTGTGCAATTTCAAACATAACTTGGTCGATTCGCATCTTTACCTTTCGAAACGTCGTACGAAGGCTGAACTAGCAAGTTAGACTTGTAAGAGCACTAAATAGAGTACAACGGTCCACATTGATGCTTTGGAATTGCTCAACTCTCTCCATAGAGGAGCTTTTCACGTCTTTGAGCAATTTGAGACATAACTTGGCCTATTCGCGTCTTTACCTTACGAAACGTGGCACGAAGGCTCAACAAGCAAGTTAGACTTTTAAGAGCACTAAATAGAGTACAATGTTCCACGTTGATGCTTTGGAATTCCTCAACTCTCTCCATAGAGAAGCATTTCACGTTTTTGTGCAATTTTACACATAACTTGGTCTATTCGCGTCTTTACCATACGAAACGTGGCACGAAGGCTCACCTTGCATGTTAGACTTATTAAAGCACTCAATAGAGTACGACGGTCCACCTTGATGCTTTGGAATTGCTCAACTCTCTCCATAGAGGAGCTTTTCACGTTTTTGTGCAATTTCACACATAACTTGGTCTATTCGCGTCTTTACCATACGAAACGTGGCACGAAGGCTCAACTAGCAAGTTAGACTTTTAAGAGCACAAAATAGAGTAAAACGGTCCACATTGATGCTTTGGAATTTCTCCATTCTCTCCATAGAGGAGCTTTTCACGTCTTTGAGCAATTTGAGACATAACTTGGTCTATTCGCGTCTTTACCTTACGAAACGTGGCACGAAGCCTCAACAAGCAAGTTAGACTTTTAAGAGCACTAAATAGAGTAGAACGGTCCACATTGATGCTTTGGAATTGCTCAACTCTCTCCATGGAGGAGCTTTTCACATCTTTGAGTAATTTGAGACATAACTTGGTCTATTCGCGCCTTTACCTTACGAAACGTGGCACGAAGGCTCACCTAGCAAGTTAGACTTTTAAGAGCACTAAATAGAGTACAACAGTTCACATTGATGCTTTGGAATTGCTCAACTCTCTCCATGGAGGATCTTTTCACGTTTTTCTGCAATTTCAAACATAACTTGGTCGATTCGCATCTTTACCTTTTGAAACGTGGCACGAAGGCTGAACTAGCAAGTTAGGTTTTTAAGAGCACTAAATAGAGTACAACGGTCCACATTGATGCTTTGGAATTGCTCAACTCTCTCCATAGAAGAGCTTTTCACGTCTTTGAGCAATTTGAGACATAACTTGGCCTATTCGCGTCTTTACCTTACGAAACGTGGCACGAAGGCTCACCTAGCAAGTTAGACTTTTAAGAGCACTAAATAGAGTACAATGTTCCACGTTGATGCTTTGGAATTGCTCAACTCTCTCCATAGAGAAGCATTTCACGTTTTTGTGCAATTTTACACATAACTTGGTCTATTCGCGTCTTTACCATACGAAACGTGGCACGAAGGCTCACCTTGCATGTTAGACTTTTTAAAGCACTCAATATAGTACGACGGTCCACCTTGATGATTTGGAATTGCTCAACTCTCTCCATAGAGGAGCTTTTCACGTTTTTGTGCAATTTCAAACATAACTTGGTCGATTCGCATCTTTACCTTTCGAAACGTCGTACGAAGGCTAAACTAGCAAGTTAGACTTGTAAGAGCACTAAATAGAGTACAACGGTCCACATTGATGCTTTGGAATTGCTCAACTCTCTCCATAGAGGAGCTTTTCACGTCTTTGAGCAATTTGAGACATAACTTGGCCTATTCGCGTCTTTACCTTACGAAACCTGGCACGAAGGCTCAACAAGCAAGTTAGACTTTTAAGAGCGCTAAATAGAGTACAATGTTCCACGTTGATGCTTTGGAATTCCTCAACTCTCTCCATAGAGAAGCATTTCAGGTTTTTGTGCAATTTTACACATAACTTGGTCTATTCGCGTCTTTACCATACGAAACGTGGCACGAAGGCTCACCTTGCATGTTAGACTTATTAAAGCACTCAATAGAGTACGACGGTCCACCTTGATGCTTTGGAATTGCTCAACTCTCTCCATAGAGGAGCTTTTCACGTTTTTGTGCAATTTCACACATAACTTGGTCGATTCGCGTCTTTACCATACGAAACGTGGCACGAAGGCTCAACTAGCAAGTTAGACTTTTAAGAGCACAAAATAGAGTAAAACGGTCCACATTGATGCTTTGGAATTTCTCCATTCTCTCCATAGAGGAGCTTTTCACGTCTTTGAGCAATTTGAGACATAACTTGGTCTATTCGCGTCTTTACCTTACGAA
Source organism: Tripterygium wilfordii (assembly GCF_013401445.1). Lineage (NCBI taxonomy): Eukaryota > Viridiplantae > Streptophyta > Magnoliopsida > Celastrales > Celastraceae > Tripterygium > Tripterygium wilfordii. Next base: position 5,748,677 of record NC_052249.1, on the reverse strand, counting down.
ACGTGGCACGAAGCCTGAACAAGCAAGTTAGACTTTTAAGAGCACTAAATAGAGTAGAACGGTCCACATTGATGCTTTGGAATTGCTCAACTCTCTCCATGGAGGAGCTTTTCACATCTTTGAGTAATTTGAGACATAACTTGGTCTATTCGCGCCTTTACCTTACGAAACGTGGCACGAAGGCTCACCTAGCAAGTTAGACTTTTAAGAGCACTAAATAGAGTACAACAGTTCACATTGATGCTTTGGAATTGCTCAACTCTCTCCATGGAGGATCTTTTCACGTTTTTCTGCAATTTCAAACATAACTTGGTCGATTCGCATCTTTACCTTTTGAAACGTGGCACGAAGGCTGAACTAGCAAGTTAGGTTTTTAAGAGCACTAAATAGAGTACAACGGTCCACATTGATGCTTTGGAATTGCTCAACTCTCTCCATAGAGGAGCTTTTCACGTCTTTGAGCAATTTGAGACATAACTTGGCCTATTCGCGTCTTTACATTACGAAACGTGGCACGAAGGCTCACCTAGCAAGTTAGACTTTTAAGAGCACTAAATAGAGTACAATGTTCCACGTTGATGCTTTGGAATTGCTCAACTCTCTCCATAGAGAAGCATTTCACGTTTTTGTGCAATTTTACACATAACTTGGTCTATTCGCGTCTTTACCATACGAAACGTGGCACGAAGGCTCACCTTGCATGTTAGACTTTTAAGAGCACTAAATAGAGTACAACGGTGCACATTGATGCTTTGCAAATTGCTCAACTCTCTCCATAGAGGAGCTTTTCACGTCTTTGAGCAATTTGAGACATAACTTGGCCTATTCGCGTCTTTACCTTACGAAACGTGGCACGAAGGCTCACCTAGCAAGTTAGACTTTTAAGAGCACTAAATAGAGTACAATGTTCCACGTTGATGCTTTGGAATTGCTCAACTCTCTCCATAGAGAAGCATTTCACGTTTTTGTGCAATTTTACACATAACTTGGTCTATTCGCGTCTTTACCAAACGAAACGTGGCACGAAGGCTCACCTTGCATGTTAGACTTTTTAAAGCACTCAATAGAGTACGACGGTCCGCCTTGATGCTTTGGAATTGCTCAACTCTCTCCATAGAGGAGCTTTTCACGTTTTTGTGCAATTTCACACATAACCTGGTCTATTCGCGTCTTTACCATACGAAACGTGGCACGAAGACTCAACTAGTAAGTTAGACTTTTAAGAGCACTCAATAGAGTACAACGGTCCACATTGATGCTTTGGAATTGCTCAACTCTCTCCATGGAGGAGCTTTTCACATCTTTGAGTAATTTGAGACATAACTTGGTCTATTCGCGCCTTTACCTTACGAAACGTGGCACGAAGACTCAACTAGTAAGTTAGACTTTTAAGAGCACTCAATAGAGTACAACGGTCCACATTGATGCTTTGGAATTGCTCAACTCTCTCCATAGAGAAGCATTTCACGTTTTTGTGCAATTTCAAACATAACTTGGTCGATTCGCATCTTTACCTTTCGAAACGTCGTACGAAGGCTGAACTAGCAAGTTAGACTTGTAAGAGCACTAAATAGAGTACAACGGTCCACATTGATGCTTTGGAATTGCTCAACTCTCTCCATAGAGGAGCTTTTCACGTCTTTGAGCAATTTGAGACATAACTTGGCCTATTCGCGTCTTTACCTTACGAAACGTGGCACGAAGGCTCAACAAGCAAGTTAGACTTTTAAGAGCACTAAATAGAGTACAATGTTCCACGTTGATGCTTTGGAATTCCTCAACTCTCTCCATAGAGAAGCATTTCACGTTTTTGTGCAATTTTACACATAACTTGGTCTATTCGCGTCTTTACCATACGAAACGTGGCACGAAGGCTCACCTTGCATGTTAGACTTATTAAAGCACTCAATAGAGTACGACGGTCCACCTTGATGCTTTGGAATTGCTCAACTCTCTCCATAGAGGAGCTTTTCACGTTTTTGTGCAATTTCACACATAACTTGGTCTATTCGCGTCTTTACCATACGAAACGTGGCACGAAGGCTCAACTAGCAAGTTAGACTTTTAAGAGCACAAAATAGAGTAAAACGGTCCACATTGATGCTTTGGAATTTCTCCATTCTCTCCATAGAGGAGCTTTTCACGTCTTTGAGCAATTTGAGACATAACTTGGTCTATTCGCGTCTTTACCTTACGAAACGTGGCACGAAGCCTCAACAAGCAACTTAGACTTTTAAGAGCACTAAATAGAGTAGAACGGTCCACATTGATGCTTTGGAATTGCTCAACTCTCTCCATGGAGGAGCTTTTCACATCTTTGAGTAATTTGAGACATAACTTGGTCTATTCGCGCCTTTACCTTACGAAACGTGGCACGAAGGCTCACCTAGCAAGTTAGACTTTTAAGAGCACTAAATAGAGTACAACAGTTCACATTGATGCTTTGGAATTGCTCAACTCTCTCCATGGAGGATCTTTTCACGTTTTTCTGCAATTTCAAACATAACTTGGTCGATTCGCATCTTTACCTTTTGAAACGTGGCACGAAGGCTGAACTAGCAAGTTAGGTTTTTAAGAGCACTAAATAGAGTACAACGGTCCACATTGATGCTTTGGAATTGCTCAACTCTCTCCATAGAGGAGCTTTTCACGTCTTTGAGCAATTTGAGACATAACTTGGCCTATTCGCGTCTTTACATTACGAAACGTGGCACGAAGGCTCACCTAGCAAGTTAGACTTTTAAGAGCACTAAATAGAGTACAATGTTCCACGTTGATGCTTTGGAATTGCTCAACTCTCTCCATAGAGAAGCATTTCACGTTTTTGTGCAATTTTACACATAACTTGGTCTATTCGCGTCTTTACCATACGAAACGTGGCACGAAGGCTCACCTTGCATGTTAGACTTTTAAGAGCACTAAATAGAGTACAACGGTGCACATTGATGCTTTGCAAATTGCTCAACTCTCTCCATAGAGGAGCTTTTCACGTCTTTGAGCAATTTGAGACATAACTTGGCCTATTCGCGTCTTTACCTTACGAAACGTGGCACGAAGGCTCACCTAGCAAGTTAGACTTTTAAGAGCACTAAATAGAGTACAATGTTCCACGTTGATGCTTTGGAATTGCTCAACTCTCTCCATAGAGAAGCATTTCACGTTTTTGTGCAATTTTACACATAACTTGGTCTATTCGCGTCTTTACCAAACGAAACGTGGCACGAAGGCTCACCTTGCATGTTAGACTTTTTAAAGCACTCAATAGAGTACGACGGTCCACCTTGATGCTTTGGAATTGCTCAACTCTCTCCATAGAGGAGCTTTTCACGTTTTTGTGCAATTTCACACATAACCTGGTCTATTCGCGTCTTTACCATACGAAACGTGGCACGAAGACTCAACTAGTAAGTTAGACTTTTAAGAGCACTCAATAGAGTACAACGGTCCACATTGATGCTTTGGAATTGCTCAACTCTCTCCATGGAGGAGCTTTTCACATCTTTGAGTAATTTGAGACATAACTTGGTCTATTCGCGCCTTTACCTTACGAAACGTGGCACGAAGACTCAACTAGTAAGTTAGACTTTTAAGAGCACTCAATAGAGTACAACGGTCCACATTGATGCTTTGGAATTGCTCAACTCTCTCCATAGAGAAGCATTTCACGTTTTTGTGCAATTTCAAACATAACTTGGTCGATTCGCATCTTTACCTTTCGAAACGTCGTACGAAGGCTGAACTAGCAAGTTAGACTTGTAAGAGCACTAAATAGAGTACAACGGTCCACATTGATGCTTTGGAATTGCTCAACTCTCTCCATAGAGGAGCTTTTCACGTCTTTGAGCAATTTGAGACATAACTTGGCCTATTCGCGTCTTTACCTTACGAAACGTGGCACGAAGGCTCAACAAGCAAGTTAGACTTTTAAGAGCACTAAATAGAGTACAATGTTCCACGTTGATGCTTTGGAATTCCTCAACTCTCTCCATAGAGAAGCATTTCACGTTTTTGTGCAATTTTACACATAACTTGGTCTATTCGCGTCTTTACCATACGAAACGTGGCACGAAGGCTCACCTTGCATGTTAGACTTATTAAAGCACTCAATAGAGTACGACGGTCCACCTTGATGCTTTGGAATTGCTCAACTCTCTCCATAGAGGAGCTTTTCACGTTTTTGTGCACTTTCACACATAACTTGGTCTATTCGCGTCTTTACCATACGAAACGTGGCACGAAGGCTCAACTAGCAAGTTAGACTTTTAAGAGCACAAAATAGAGTAAAACGGTCCACATTGATGCTTTGGAATTTCTCCATTCTCTCCATAGAGGAGCTTTTCACGTCTTTGAGCAATTTGAGACATAACTTGGTCTATTCGCGTCTTTACCTTACGAAACGTGGCACGAAGCCTCAACAAGCAACTTAGACTTTTAAGAGCACTAAATAGAGTAGAACGGTCCACATTGATGCTTTGGAATTGCTCAACTCTCTCCATGGAGGAGCTTTTCACATCTTTGAGTAATTTGAGACATAACTTGGTCTATTCGCGCCTTTACCTTACGAAACGTGGCACGAAGGCTCACCTAGCAAGTTAGACTTTTAAGAGCACTAAATAGAGTACAACAGTTCACATTGATGCTTTGGAATTGCTCAACTCTCTCCATGGAGGATCTTTTCACGTTTTTCTGCAATTTCAAACATAACTTGGTCGATTCGCATCTTTACCTTTTGAAACGTGGCACGAAGGCTGAACTAGCAAGTTAGGTTTTTAAGAGCACTAAATAGAGTACAACGGTCCACATTGATGCTTTGGAATTGCTCAACTCTCTCCATAGAGGAGCTTTTCACGTCTTTGAGCAATTTGAGACATAACTTGGCCTATTCGCGTCTTTACCTTACGAAACGTGGCACGAAGGCTCACCTAGCAAGTTAGACTTTTAAGAGCACTAAATAGAGTACAATGTTCCACGTTGATGCTTTGGAATTGCTCAACTCTCTCCATAGAGAAGCATTTCACGTTTTTGTGCAATTTTACACATAACTTGGTCTATTCGCGTCTTTACCATACGAAACGTGGCACGAAGGCTCACCTTGCATGTTAGACTTTTTAAAGCACTCAATAGAGTACGACGGTCCACCTTGATGCTTTGGAATTGCTCAACTCTCTCCATAGAGGAGCTTTTCACGTTTTTGTGCAATTTCAAACATAACTTGGTCGATTCGCATCTTTACCTTTCGAAACGTCGTACGAAGGCTGAACTAGCAAGTTAGACTTGTAAGAGCACTAAATAGAGTACAACGGTCCACATTGATGCTTTGGAATTGCTCAACTCTCTCCATAGAGGAGCTTTTCACGTCTTTGAGCAATTTGAGACATAACTTGGCCTATTCGCGTCTTTACCTTACGAAACCTGGCACGAAGGCTCAACAAGCAAGTTAGACTTTTAAGAGCACTAAATAGAGTACAATGTTCCACGTTGATGCTTTGGAATTCCTCAACTCTCTCCATAGAGAAGCATTTCAGGTTTTTGTGCAATTTTACACATAACTTGGTCTATTCGCGTCTTTACCATACGAAACGTGGCACGAAGGCTCAACAAGCGAGTTAGACTTTCAAGAGCACTAAATAGAGTACAACCGTCCACATTGATGCTTTGGAATTGCTCAACGCTCTCCATAGAGGAGCTTTTCACGTCTTTGAGCAATTTGAGACATAACTTGGCCTATTCGCGTCTTTACCTTACGAAACGTGGCACGAAGGCTCACCTAGCAAGTTAGACTTTTAAGAGCACTAAATAGAGTACAATGTTCCACGTTGATGCTTTGGAATTGCTCAACTCTCTCCATAGAGAAGCATTTCACGTTTTTGTGCAATTTTACACATAACTTGGTCTATTCGCGTCTTTACCATACGAAACGTGGCACGAAGGCTCACCTTGCATGTTAGACTTTTAAGAGCACTAAATAGAGTACAACGGTGCACATTGATGCTTTGCAAATTGCTCAACTCTCTCCATAGAGGAGCTTTTCACGTCTTCGAGCAATTTGAGACATAACTTGGTCTATTCGCGCCTTTACCTTACGAAACGTGGCACGAAGGCTCAACTAGCAAGTTAGACTTTTAAGAGCACTAAATAGAGTACAACGGTGCACATTGATGCTTTGCAAATTGCTCAACTCTCTCCATAGAGGAGCTTTTCACGTCTTTGAGCAATTTGAGACATAACTTGGTCTATTCACGCCTTTACCTTACGAAACGTGCCACGAAGGCTCAACTAGCGAGTTAGACTTTTAAGAGCACTCAATAGAGTATAGCGGTCCACATTGATGCTTTGGAATTGCTCAACTCTCTCCATAGAGGAGCATTTCACGTTTTTGTGCAATTTCACACTTAGCTTGGTCTATTCACGCCTTTACCTGACGAAACGTGGCACGAAGGCTCAACAAGCGAGTTAGGCTTTTAAGAGCACTAAATAGAGTACAATGGTCCACATTGATGCTTTGGAATTGCTCAAGTCTCTCCATAGAGGAGCTTTTCACGTTTTTGTGCAATTTCACACATAACCTAGTCTATTCGCGTCTTTACCATACGAAACGTGGCACGAAGGCTCAACTAGCAAGTTAGACTTTTAAGAGCACTCAATAGAGTACAACAGTCCACATTGATGCTTTGGAATTGCTCAACTCTCTCCATAGAGGAGCTTTTCACATCTTTGAGCAATTTGAGACATAACTTGGTCTATTCGCTCCTTTACCTTACGAAACGTGGCACGAAGGCTCAACTAGCGAGTTAGACTTTTAAGAGCACTCAATAGAGTACAACGGTGCACATTGATGCTTTGGAATTGCTCAACTCTCTCCATAGAGGAGCATTTCACGTTTTTGTGCAATTTCACACTTAGCTTGGTCTATTCACGCCTTTACCTTACGAAACGTGGTACGAATGCTCAACTAGCAAGTTAGACTTTTAAGAGCACTAAATAGAGTACAACGGTCCACATTGATGCTATGGAATTGCTCAACTCTCTCCATAGAGGAGCTTTTCACGTCTTTGAGCAATTTGAGACATAACTTGGTCTATTCGCGCCTTTACCTTACGAAACAAGGCACGAAGGCTCGACTAGGAAGTTAGACTTTTAAGAGCACTAAATAGAGTACAACGGTCCACATTGATGCTTTGGAATTGCTCAACTCTCTCCATGGGGGAGCTTTTCATGTTTTTGTGCAATTTCAAACATAACTTCGTCAATTCTCGTCTTTACCTGACGAAACGTGGCACGAAGGCTCAACAAGCGAGTTAGACTTTCAAGAGCACTAAATAGAGTACAACCGTCCACATTGATGCTTTGGAATTGCTCAACGCTCTCCATAGAGGAGCTTTTCACGTCTTTGAGCAATTTGAGACATAACTTGGTCTATTCGCTCCTTTGCCTTACGAAACGTGGCACGAAGGCTCAACTAGCGAGTTAGACTTTTAAGAGCACTCAATAGAGTATAACGGTGCACATTGATGCTTTGGAATTGCTCAACTCTCTCCATAGAGGAGCATTTCACGTTTTTGTGCAATTTCACACTTAGCTTGGTCTATTCACGCCTTTACCTTACGAAACGTGGTACAAATGCTCAACTAGCAAGTTAGACTTTTAAGAGCACTAAATAGAGTACAACGGTCCACATTGATGCTATGGAATTGCTCAACTCTCTCCATAGAGGAGCTTTTCACGTCTTTGAGCAATTTGAGACATAACTTGGTCTATTCGCGCCTTTACCTTACGAAACAATGCACGAAGGCTCGACTAGGAAGTTAGACTTTTAAGAGCACTAAATAGAGTACAACGGTCCACATTGATGCTTTGGAATTGCTCAACTCTCTCCATGGAGGAGCTTTTCATGTTTTTGTGCAATTTCAAACATAACTTCGTCAATTCGCGTCTTTACCTGACGAAACGTGGCACGAAGGCTCAACAAGCGAGTTAGACTTTCAAGAGCACTAAATAGAGTACAACCGTCCACATTGATGCTTTGGAATTGCTCAACGCTCTCCATAGAGGAGCTTTTCACGTCTTTGAGCAATTTGAGACATAACATGGTCTATTCGCGCCTTTACCTTACGAAACGTGGCACGAAGGCTCAACAAGCAAGTTAGACTTTTAAGAGCACTAAATAGAGTACAACGGTGCACATTGACGCTTTGCAATTGCTCAACTCTCTCCATAGAGGAGCTTTTCACGTCTTTGAGCAATTTGAGACATAACTTGGTCTATTCGTGCCCTTACCTTGTTAGGATGTATGGCACCACAAGAGGGGGGGTGAATTGTGTCCTTAGTCAAATTTAGACTAGGTCACTCCTTTTTCGGTTTCAATGAATTATATCAAATTTCACCCTAAGCGGAAGCTAAATACCAAATTAAATTCTAGTGTATATGTATATGAGTCAAGGAGAACAATCAATTTAAACAAACTTGAATCTAGCAACCTAAATATCCAATTTCAAGTACGTATGATATGAGAATGCAATGCTAATTGAAATTGCTGGAAAGTAAAAGAGGCAAGAGATTTATAGTGGTTCGGCTTAACCCAAGCCTACTCCACTCCCCAAGTCCCACTTGGGAATTTCAAACACTCCACTATAGCTTGTTCAACCGAGTCAAGCGGAACTCATACAACCAGTGTTTTTGTAGCTCAAACACCAAACTTTACACACCGTGTGGTTTATAGCTCACCACACCAAACTCTACACACCGTGTGGTTTGTAGCTCACCACACTAACTTAATCAACAAAATACAAGCTCAAAAATGGCTCTAAGAATAGCCGGGTATGAGATAAGTTTAGGCTCAAAGGCTGGCTCTTTAGTAGCTAGATATGGAAGTATTTAGGCTCAATTTATGTTCTGGAAATCAGATTGTTCAAGTAAGAAAATGGCTCTTGAGGAAATGATAAGAATCAAGTAAGAAAGGCTCAAGAGTAACAATAAAGCTTTGCTTGGCTAGTGTATATGATCTCTCTTCAAAATCAAGTATGTAATCAAGAAATGAATGAGTGAAAGAATGAAAGCTTAAAAGATGAAGAACACTAGAGAGAGAGTGTTTAATTTTCGGCCAAGTGTAGAGAGCCAAGAAACTAGTGTTTGCTTTATAGTAAAAATGAAGTGATGGTCTCTTGAAATTTCAGCCATTGGATTTAAAGGATGAAATCATGGCCTTTAGATGAATGTAAACGTTAGAGACACACTAATTGACTTTAAAGAAAGATTTGTCCTTTAGGTGGAGTAAATCATGGCTTTTGGATGGATATAGACTTTAGAGGCATCTTGAAAGATACAATCATTGACTTGAGAAAAGTTTGTCTCTTAGTGGAATAAATGATGGCCTTTGGATCAAATGAAGATTCAATTTTGTCCATAGGATGTAAAGTAGGAGAGATAAGAATAAAGCTTGAATCTTTGGCCATTGGATTAAAATGGGATTTTGATGTAGAGAGAATATGATCCATTGGATGTGGAGTGTCTTGGTGGGAAAGAGAAATGGTTTTTGAAATAAAGCTTCCCACACATGTGAAGAGAAAAACTTGTCATAAGACTTGTTGTACCTCTTGTCTCCTCCTTTCAAATTAACTTTTCCTTGTCTTCTCTTTTGGCTCCAAGTCTTCTAGTTAAGATGTAACTATGGTTAACTTGTCTTCTTTGCCATGTCATCAATGCCATGTCAACAATGCCATGTCAACAATGCTATGTCAGCTGCCACGTCACGTCCGTTGATTCTGACTTTGACTAGAAAGTTAATTTTACTTCAATTGATCCCAATTAAGCTCCAAGACATCTTTGGCAAAACTTGACTTATGTTGACCACGAAATTGACTTTCTTAATCATGTTTGACACTGATTAAGCCTTCACTAATGTTGGTCGAGGATGACATTAGGACTAATTTACGTTTTGGTCACCCTACACACAAATCATACTCAAGACATGCTATGTAAACCCTTTTAGGGTTTCTTGCAATTAGTCCACGTTAGTTCAATAATCAAATCATCAAATAAGCACAATTGAACTAATTTAATATAAGTCTTGAATTCCTAAACTAATCAAGTAGGCATATGCACCTATGTTTCTCAATACAATCAATAGATCAAAGTTCAATCAAGCATGCCATTGTAATCACTCAAACATATATTCAACATACCTTACGAAACGTGGCACGAAGGCTCAACTAGCGAGTTAGACTTTTAACAGCACTCAATAGAGTACAACGGTCCAAATTGATGCTTTGGAATTGCTCAACTCTCTCCATAAAGGAGCATTTCACGTTTTTGTGCAATTTCACACTTATCTTGGTCTATTCACGCCTTTACCTTACGAAACGTGGCACGAAGGCTCAACTAGCAAGTTAGACTTTTAAGAGCACTAAATAGAGTACAACGGTCCACATTGATGCTTTGGAATTGCTCAACTCTCTCCATGGAGGAGCTTTTCATGCTTTTGTGCAATTTCAAACATAACTTCGTCAATTCGCGTCTTTACCTGACGAAACGTGGCACGAAGGCTCAACAAGCGAGTTAGACTTTCAAGAGCACTAAATAGAGTACAACGGTCCACATTGATGCTTTGGAATTGCTCAACGCTCTCCATAGAGGAGCTTCTCATGTCTTTGAGCAATTTGAGATATAAGTTGGCCTATACGCGTCTTTACCTTACGAAACGTGGCACGAAGGCTCAACAAGCAAGTTAGACTTTTAAGAGCACTAAATAGAGTACAACGGTCCACTTTGATGCTTTGGAATTGCTCAACTCTCTCCATAGAGAAGATTTTCACGTTTTTGTGCAATTTCAGACATAACTTGGTCTATTCACGTCTTTACCTTACAAAACGTGGCACGAAGGCTCAACTAGCAAGTTAGACTTTTAAGAGCACTCAATAGAGTACAACGGTCCACATTGATGCTTTGCAATTGCTCAACTCTCTCCATAGAGGTGCTTTTCACGTGTTTGAGCAATTTGAGACATAACTTGGCCTATTCGCGTCTTTACCTTACGAAACGTGGCACGAAAGCTCAACAAGCAAGTTAGACTTTTAAGAGCACTAAATAGAGTACAAAAGTCCACATTGATGCTTTGGAATTGCTCAACTCTCTCCATGGAGGAGCTTTTCATGTTTTTGTGCAATTTCAAACATAACTTGGTCAATTCGCATCTTTACCTTACGAAACGTCGCACGAAGCCTCAACAAGCAAGTTAGAATTTTAAGAGCACTCAATAGAGTACAACGGTCCACATTGATGCTTTCGAATTGTTCAACTCTCTCCATAGAGGAGCTTTTCACGTTTTTGTGTAATTTCACAGATAACTTAGTCTATTAGCGTCTTTACCTTACGAAACGTGGCACGAAGGCTCAACTAGCAAGTTAGAATTTTAAGAGCACTCAATAGAGTACAACGGTCCACATTGATGCTTTGGAATTGCTCAACTCTTTCCATAGAGGTGCTTTTCACGTTTTTGTGCCATTTCAAACATAACTTGGTCTATTCGCGTCTTTACCTGACGAAACGTGGCACGAAGGCTCAACAAGCGAGTTAGACTTTTAAGAGCACTAAATAGAGAACAATGGTCCACATTGATGTTTTGGAATTTTTCAACTTTCTCCACAGAGGAGCTTTTCACGTTTTTGTGCAATTTCACACATAACCTGGCCTATTCGCGTCTTTACCATACGAAACGTGGCACGAAGGCTCAACTAGCAAGTTACACTTTTAAGAGCACTCAATAGAGTGCAACGGTCCACATTGATGCTTTGGAATTGCTCAACTCTCTCCATAGAGGAGCTTTTCACATCTTTGAGCAATTTGAGACATAACATGGTCTATAAGCGCCTTTAGCTTACGAAACGTGGCACGAAGGCTCAACAAGCAAGTTAGACTTTTAAGAGCACTGAATAGAGTACAACGGTGCACATTGATGCTTTGCAATTGCTCAACTCTCTCCATAGAGGAGCTTTTCACGTCTTTGAGCAATTTGAGACATAACTTGGTCTATTCGCTCCTTTACCTTACGAAACGTGGCACGAAGGCTCAACTAGCAAGTTAGACTTTTAAGAGCACTCAATAGAGTACAACGGTCCACATTGATGCTTTGGAATTGCTCAACTCTTTCCATAGAGGTGCTTTTCACGTTTTTGTGCAATTTCAAACATAACTAGGTCTATTCGCGTCTTTACCTGACGAAACGTGGCACGAAGGCTCAACAAGCGAGATAGACTTTTAAGAGCACTAAATAGAGTACAACGGTCCACATTGATGCTTTGGAATTGCTCAACTCTCTCCATAGTGGAGCTTTTCACGTTTTTGTGCAATTTCACACATAACCTGGACTATTCGCGTCTTTACCATACGAAACGTGGCACGAAGGCTCAACTAGCAAGTTAGAGTTTTAAGGGCACTCAATAGAGTACAACGGTCCACATTGATGCTTTGGAATTGCTCAACTCTCTCCATAGAGGAGCTTTTCACATCTTTGAGCAATTTGAGACATAACATGGTCTACTCGCGCCTTTACCTTACGAAACGTGGCACGAAGGCTCAACAAGCAAGTTGGACTTTTAAGAGCACTAAATAGAGTACAACGGTGCACATTGACGCTTTGCAATTGCTCAACTCTCTCCATAGAGGAGCTTTTCACGTCTTTGAGCAATTTGTGACATATCTTGGTTTATTCGCGCCTTTACCTTACGAAACGTGGCACGAAGGCTCAACTAGCAAGTTAGACTTTTAAGAGCACTCAATAGAGTACAACGGTCCACATTGATGCTTTGGAATTGCTCAACCCTTTCCATAGAGGAGCTTTTCACGTTTTTGTGCAATTTCAAACATAAGTTGGTCGATTCGCATCTTTACCTTACGAAACGTCGCACGAAGGCCGAACTGGCAAGTTAGACTTTTAAGAGCACTAATAGAGTACAACAGTCCACATTGATGCTTTCGAATTGCTCAACTCTCTCCATAGAGGAGCTTTTCACGTCTTTGAGCAATTTGAGACAAAACTTGGTCTATTCGCGCCTTTACCTTACGAAACGTGGCACGAAGGCTCAACTAGCAAGTTAGACTTTTAATAGCACTAAATAGAGTACAACGGTCCACATTGATGCTTTGGAGTTGCTCAACTCTCTCCATAGAGGAGCTTTTCACGTCTTTGAGCAATTTGAGACATCATTTGGCCTATACGCGTCTTTACCTTACAAAACGTGGCACGAAGGCTCAACAAGCAAGTTAGACTTTTAAGAGCACTAAATAGAGTACAACGGTCCACATTGATGCTTTGGAATTGCTCAACTCTCTCCATAGAGAAGATTTTCACGTTTTTGTGCAATTTCAGACATAACTTGGTCTATTCACGACTTTACCTTACAAAACGTGCCACGAAGGCTCAACTAGCAAGTTAGACTTTTAAGAGCACTCAATAGAGTACAACGGTCCACATTGATGCTTTGCAATTGCTCAACTTTCTCCATAGAGGAGCTTTTCACGTGTTTGAGTAATTTGAGACATAACTTGGCCTATTCGCGTCTTTACCTTACGAAACGTGGCACGAAGGCTCAACAAACAAGTTAGAATTTTAAGAGCACTCAATAGAGTACAACGGTCCACATTGATGCTTTGGAATTGCTCAACTCCCTCCATAGAGGAGCTTTTCATGTTTTTGTGTAATTTCACACATAACTTAGTCTATTAGCGTCTTTACCTTACGAAACGTGGCACGAAGGCTCAACTAGCAAGTTAGAATTTTAAGAGCACTCAATAGAGTACAACGGTCCACATTGATGCTTTGCAATTGCTCAACTTTCTCCATAGAGGAGCTTTTCACGTGTTTGAGTAATTTGAGACATAACTTGGCCTATTCGCGTCTTTACCTTACGAAACGTGGCACGAAGGCTCAGCAAACAAGTTAGAATTTTAAGAGCACTCAATAGAGTACAACGGTCCACATTGATGCTTTGGAATTGCTCAACTCTCTCCATAGAGGAGCTTTTCATGTTTTTGTGTAATTTCACACATAACTTAGTCTATTAGCGTCTTTACCTTACGAAACGTGGCACGAAGGCTCAACTAGCAAGTTAGAATTTTAAGAGCACTCAATAGAGTACAACGGTCCACATTGATGCTTTGGAATTGCTCAACTCTCTCCATAGAGGAGCTTTTCATGTTTTTGTGTAATTTCACACATAACTTAGTCTATTAGCGTCTTTACCTTACGAAACGTGGCACGAAGGCTCAACTAGCAAGTTAGAATTTTAAGAGCACTAAATAGAGTACAACGGTCCACATTGATGCTTTGGAATTGCTCAACTCTCTCCATAGAGAAGATTTTCACGTTTTTGTGCAATTTGAAACATAACTTGGTCTATTCACGTCTTTACCTTACAAAACGTGGCACGAAGGCTCAACTAGCAAGTTAGACTTTTAAGAGCACTCAATAGAGTACAACGGTCCACATTGATGCTTTGCAATTGCTCACCTCTCTCCATAGAGGAGCTTTTCACGTGTTTGAGCAATTTGAGACATAACTTGGCCTATTCGCGTCTTTACCTTACGAAACGTGGCACGAAAGCTCAACAAGCAAGTTAGACTTTTAAGAGCACTAAATAGAGTACAACAGTCCACATTGATGCTTTGGAATTGCTCAACTCTCTCCATAGAGGAGCTTTTCACGTCTTTGAGCAATTTGAGACATAAGTTGGCCTATACGCGTCTTTACCTTACGAAACGTGGCACGAAGGCTCAACAAGCAAGTTAGACTTTTAAGAGCACTAAATAGAGTACAACGGTCCACATTGATGCTTTGGAATTGCTCAACTCTATCCATAGAGGAGCTTTTCACGTCTTTGAGCAATTTGAGACATAACATGGTCTATAAGCGCCTTTAGCTTACGAAACGTGGCACGAAGGCTCAACAAGCAAGTTAGACTTTTAAGAGCACTGAATAGAGTACAACGGTGCACATTGATGCTTTGCAATTGCTCAACTCTCTCCATAGAGGAGCTTTTCACGTCTTTGAGCAATTTGAGACATAACTTGGTCTATTCGCTCCTTTACCTTACGAAACGTGGCACGAAGGCTCAACTAGCAAGTTAGACTTTTAAGAGCACTCAATAGAGTACAACGGTCCACATTGATGCTTTGGAATTGCTCAACTCTTTCCATAGAGGTGCTTTTCACGTTTTTGTGCAATTTCAAACATAACTAGGTCTATTCGCGTCTTTACCTGACGAAACGTGGCACGAAGGCTCAACAAGCGAGATAGACTTTTAAGAGCACTAAATAGAGTACAACGGTCCACATTGATGCTTTGGAATTGCTCAACTCTCTCCATAGTGGAGCTTTTCACGTTTTTGTGCAATTTCACACATAACCTGGACTATTCGCGTCTTTACCATACGAAACGTGGCACGAAGGCTCAACTAGCAAGTTAGAGTTTTAAGGGCACTCAATAGAGTACAACGGTCCACATTGATGCTTTGGAATTGCTCAACTCTCTCCATAGAGGAGCTTTTCACATCTTTGAGCAATTTGAGACATAACATGGTCTACTCGCGCCTTTACCTTACGAAACGTGGCACGAAGGCTCAACAAGCAAGTTGGACTTTTAAGAGCACTAAATAGAGTACAACGGTGCACATTGACGCTTTGCAATTGCTCAACTCTCTCCATAGAGGAGCTTTTCACGTCTTTGAGCAATTTGTGACATATCTTGGTTTATTCGCGCCTTTACCTTACGAAACGTGGCACGAAGGCTCAACTAGCAAGTTAGACTTTTAAGAGCACTCAATAGAGTACAACGGTCCACATTGATGCTTTGGAATTGCTCAACCCTTTCCATAGAGGAGCTTTTCACGTTTTTGTGCAATTTCAAACATAAGTTGGTCGATTCGCATCTTTACCTTACGAAACGTCGCACGAAGGCCGAACTGGCAAGTTAGACTTTTAAGAGCACTAATAGAGTACAACTGTCCACATTGATGCTTTCGAATTGCTCAACTCTCTCCATAGAGGAGCTTTTCACGTCTTTGAGCAATTTGAGACAAAACTTGGTCTATTCGCGCCTTTACCTTACGAAACGTGGCACGAAGGCTCAACTAGCAAGTTAGACTTTTAATAGCACTAAATAGAGTACAACGGTCCACATTGATGCTTTGGAGTTGCTCAACTCTCTCCATAGAGGAGCTTTTCACGTCTTTGAGCAATTTGAGACATCATTTGGCCTATACGCGTCTTTACCTTACAAAACGTGGCACGAAGGCTCAACAAGCAAGTTAGACTTTTAAGAGCACTAAATAGAGTACAACGGTCCACATTGATGCTTTGGAATTGCTCAACTCTCTCCATAGAGAAGATTTTCACGTTTTTGTGCAATTTCAGACATAACTTGGTCTATTCACGACTTTACCTTACAAAACGTGCCACGAAGGCTCAACTAGCAAGTTAGACTTTTAAGAGCACTCAATAGAGTACAACGGTCCACATTGATGCTTTGCAATTGCTCAACTTTCTCCATAGAGGAGCTTTTCACGTGTTTGAGTAATTTGAGACATAACTTGGCCTATTCGCGTCTTTACCTTACGAAACGTGGCACGAAGGCTCAACAAACAAGTTAGAATTTTAAGAGCACTCAATAGAGTACAACGGTCCACATTGATGCTTTGGAATTGCTCAACTCTCTCCATAGAGGAGCTTTTCATGTTTTTGTGTAATTTCACACATAACTTAGTCTATTAGCGTCTTTACCTTACGAAACGTGGCACGAAGGCTCAACTAGCAAGTTAGAATTTTAAGAGCACTCAATAGAGTACAACGGTCCACATTGATGCTTTGCAATTGCTCAACTTTCTCCATAGAGGAGCTTTTCACGTGTTTGAGTAATTTGAGACATAACTTGGCCTATTCGCGTCTTTACCTTACGAAACGTGGCACGAAGGCTCAGCAAACAAGTTAGAATTTTAAGAGCACTCAATAGAGTACAACGGTCCACATTGATGCTTTGGAATTGCTCAACTCTCTCCATAGAGGAGCTTTTCATGTTTTTGTGTAATTTCACACATAACTTAGTCTATTAGCGTCTTTACCTTACGAAACGTGGCACGAAGGCTCAACTAGCAAGTTAGAATTTTAAGAGCACTCAATAGAGTACAACGGTCCACATTGATGCTTTGGAATTGCTCAACTCTCTCCATAGAGGAGCATTTCATGTTTTTGTGTAATTTCACACATAACTTAGTCTATTAGCGTCTTTACCTTACGAAACGTGGCACGAAGGCTCAACTAGCAAGTTAGAATTTTAAGAGCACTAAATAGAGTACAACGGTCCACATTGATGCTTTGGAATTGCTCAACTCTCTCCATAGAGAAGATTTTCACGTTTTTGTGCAATTTGAAACATAACTTGGTCTATTCACGTCTTTACCTTACAAAACGTGGCACGAAGGCTCAACTAGCAAGTTAGACTTTTAAGAGCACTCAATAGAATACAACGGTCCACATTGATGCTTTGCAATTGCTCACCTCTCTCCATAGAGGAGCTTTTCACGTGTTTGAGCAATTTGAGACATAACTTGGCCTATTCGCGTCTTTACCTTACGAAACGTGGCACGAAAGCTCAACAAGCATGTTAGACTTTTAAGAGCACTAAATAGAGTACAACAGTCCACATTGATGCTTTGGAATTGCTCAACTCTCTCCATAGAGGAGCTTTTCACGTCTTTGAGCAATTTGAGACATAAGTTGGCCTATACGCGTCTTTACCTTACGAAACGTGGCACGAAGGCTCAACAAGCAAGTTAGACTTTTAAGAGCACTAAATAGAGTACAACGGTCCACATTGATGCTTTGGAATTGCTCAACTCTATCCATAGAGGAGCTTTTCACGTCTTTGAGCAATTTGAGACATAAGTTGGCCTATACGCGTCTTTACCTTACGAAACGTGGCACGAAGGCTCAACAAGCAAGTTAGACTTTTAAGAGCACTAAATAGAGTACAACGGTCCACATTGATGCTTTGCAATTGCTCAACTCTCTCCATAGAGAAGATTTTCACGTTTTTGTGCAATTTCAGACATAACTTGGTCTATTCACGTCTTTACCTTACAAAACGTGCCACGAAGGCTCAACTAGCAAGTTAGACTTTTAAGAGCACTAAATAGAGTACAACGGTCCACATTGATGCTTTGGAATTGCTCAACTCTCTCCATAGAGAAGATTTTGACGTTTTTGTGCAATTTGAAACATAACTTGGTCTATTCACGTCTTTACCTTACAAAACGTGGCACGAAGGCTCAACTAGCAAGTTAGACTTTTAAGAGCACTCAATAGAGTACAACGGTCCACATTGATGCTTTGCAATTGCTCACCTCTCTCCATAGAGGAGCTTTTCACGTGTTTGAGCAATTTGAGACATAAGTTGGCCTATACGCGTCTTTACCTTACGAAACGTGGCACGAAGGCTCAACAAGCAAGTTAGACTTTTAAGAGCACTAAATAGAGTACAACGGTCCACATTGATGCTTTGGAATTGCTCAACGCTCTCCATAGAGGAGCTTTTCACGTCTTTGAGCAATTTGAGACATAAGTTGGCCTATACGCGTCTTTACCTTACGAAACGTGGCACGAAGGCTCAACAAGCAAGTTAGACTTTTAAGAGCACTAAATAGAGTACAACGGTCCACATTGATGCTTTGGAATTGCTCAACGCTCTCCATAGAGGAGCTTTTCACGTCTTTGAGCAATTTGAGACATAACTTGGCCTATTCGCGTCTTTACCTTACGAAACGTGGCACGAAGGCTCAACAAACAAGTTAGAATTTTAAGAGCACTCAATAGAGTACAACGGTCCACATTGATGCTTTGGAATTGCTCAACTCTCTCCATAGAGGAGCTTTTCATGTTTTTGTGTAATTTCACACATAACTTAGTCTATTAGCGTCTTTACCTTACGAAACGTGGCACGAAGGCTCAACTAGCAAGTTAGAATTTTAAGAGCACTCAATAGAGTACAACGGTCCACATTGATGCTTTGCAATTGCTCAACTTTCTCCATAGAGGAGCTTTTCACGTGTTTGTGTAATTTGAGACATAACTTGGCCTATTCGCGTCTTTACCTTACGAAACGTGGCACGAAGGCTCAACAAACAAGTTAGAATTTTAAGAGCACTCAATAGAGTACAACGGTCCACATTGATGCTTTGGAATTGCTCAACTCTCTCCATAGAGGAGCTTTTCATGTTTTTGTGTAATTTCACACATAACTTAGTCTATTAGCGTCTTTACCTTACGAAACGTGGCACGAAGGCTCAACTAGCAAGTTAGAATTTAAAGAGCACTCAATAGAGTACAACGGTCCACATTGATGCTTTGGAATTGCTCAACTCTCTCCATAGAGTAGCTTTTCAAGTTTATGTGAAATTACACACATAAGAAAGTCAATAAGCGTCTATACCTTACGAAACGTGGCACGAAGGCTCAACTAGCAAGTTAGAATTTTAAGAGCACTAAATAGAGTACAACGGTCCACATTGATGCTTTGGAATTGCTCAACTCTCTCCATAGAGAAGATTTTCACGTTTTTGTGCAATTTGAAACATAACTTGGTCTATTCACGTCTTTACCTTACAAAACGTGGCACGAAGGCTCAACTAGCAAGTTAGACTTTTAAGAGCACTCAATAGAGTACAACGGTCCACATTGATGCTTTGCAATTGCTCACCTCTCTCCATAGAGGAGCTTTTCACGTGTTTGAGCAATTTGAGACATAAGTTGGCCTATACGCGTCTTTACCTTACGAAACGTGGCACGAAGGCTCAACAAGCAAGTTAGACTTTTAAGAGCACTAAATAGAGTACAACGGTCCACATTGATGCTTTGGAATTGGTCAACGCTCTCCATAGAGGAGCTTTTCACGTCTTTGAGCAATTTGAGACATAAGTTGGTCTATTCACGTCTTTACCTTACAAAACGTGGCACGAAGGCTCAACTAGCAAGTTAGACTTTTAAGTGCACTCAATAGAGTACAACGGTCCACATTGATGCTTTGGAATTGCTCAACTCTCTCCATAGAGAAGATTTTCACGTTTTTGTGCAATTTGAAACATAACTTGGTCTATTCACGTCTTTACCTTACAAAACGTGGCACGAAGGCTCAACTAGCAAGTTAGAATTTAAAGAGCACTCAATAGAGTACAACGGTCCACATTGATGCTTTGGAATTGCTCAACTCTCTCAATAGAGGAGCTTTTCACGTCTTTGATCAATTTGAGACATAACTTGGTCTATTCGCATCTTTACCTTACGAAACGGGGCACGAAGGCTCTGCTAGCAAGTTAGCCTTTTAAGAGCACTAAATAGAGTTCAGCGGTCCACATTGATGCTTTGGAATTGCTCAACTCTTTCCATAGAGGGGTTTTCACGTTTTTGTGCAATTTCAAACACAACTTGGTCTATTCGCATCTTCATGTTTCGAAACGCGGCACGAAGGCTCAACAAGCAAGTTAGACTTTTAAAAGCACTAAATAGAGTACAACGGTCCACATGGATGCTTTCGAATTGCTCAACTCTCTCCATAGAGGAGCTTTTCACGTTTTTGTGCAATTTCAAACAAAGCTTGGTCTATTCGCGTCTTTACCTTATGAAACGTGGCACGAAGGCTCAACAAGCAAGTTAGACTTTTAAAAGCACTAAATAGAGTACAAATGTCGACATGGATGCTTTGGAATTGCTCAACTCTCTCCATAAGGGAGCTTTTCACGTTTTTGTGCAATTTCAAACAAAGCTTGGTCTATTCACGTCTTTACCGTACGAAACGTGGCACGAAGGCTCAACTAGCAAGTTAGACTTTCAAGAGCACTCAATAGCGTACAACGGTCCACATTGATGCTTTGGAATTGCTCAAGTCTCTCAATAGAGGAGCTTTTCACGTCTTTGATCAATTTG
Organism: Tripterygium wilfordii; assembly: GCF_013401445.1. NCBI lineage: Eukaryota > Viridiplantae > Streptophyta > Magnoliopsida > Celastrales > Celastraceae > Tripterygium > Tripterygium wilfordii. The sequence goes on along the minus strand of NC_052249.1, from coordinate 5,727,713 downwards.
AGACATAACTTGGTCTATTCGCATCTTTACCTTGCGATACGGGGCACGAAGGCTCTGCTAGCAAGTTAGCCTTTTAAGAGCACTAAATAGAGTTCAGCGGTCCACATTGATGCTTTGGAATTGCTCAACTCTTTCCATAGAGGAGTTTTCACGTTTTTGTGCAATTTCAAACACAACTTGGTCTATTCGCATCTTCATGTTACGAAACGCGGCACGAAGGCTCAACAAGCAAGTTAGACTTTTAAAAGCACTAAATAGAGTACAACGGTCCACATGGATGCTTTGGAATTGCTCAACTCTCTCCATAGAGGAGCTTTTCACGTTTTTGTGCAATTTCAAACAAAGCTTTGTCTATTCGCGTCTTTACCTTATGAAACATCGCACGAAGGCTCAACAAGAAAGTTAGACTTTTAAAAGCACTAAATAGAGTACAAAGGTCCACATGGATGCTTTGGAATTGCTCAACTCTCTCAATAGAGGAGCTTTTCACGTCTTTGAGCAATTTGAGACATAACTTGGTCTATTCGCATCTTTACCTTACGAAACGTGGCACGAAGGCTCAACTAGCAAGTTAGACTTTTAAGAGCACTAAATAGAGTTCAACGGTCCACATTGATGCTTTGGAATTGCTCAACTCTTTCCATAGAGGAGTTTTGACGTTTTTGTGCAATTTCAAACACAACTTGGTCTATTCGCATCTTCATCTTACGAAACGTGGCACGGAGGCTCAACTAGCAAGTTAGACTTTTAAGAGCACTAAATAGAGTACAACGGTCCACGTTGATGCTTTGGAATTGCTCAACTCTCTCCATTGAGGAGCTTTTGACGTTTTTGAGTAATTTGAGACATAACTTGGTCCATTCGCGTCTTTACCTTACGAAACGTGGCACGAAGGCTCAACTAGCAAGTTAGACTTTTAAAAGCACTAAATAGAGTACAACGGTCCACATTCGTGCTTTGGAATTGCTCAACTCTCTCCATAGAGGAGCGTTTCACGTTTTTGTGCAATTTCCCACATAACTTGGTCTATTCGCGTCTTTACCTTACGAAACGTGGCACGAAGGCTGAACAAGCAAGTTAGACTTTTAAAAGCACTAAATAGAGTACAACAGTCCACATGGATGCTTTGGAATTTCCCAACTCTCTCCATAGAGGAGCTTTTCACGTTTTTGTGTAATTTCAAACACAACTTGGTCTATTCGCATCTTCATGTTACGAAACGTGGCACGAAGGCTCAACAAGCAAGTTAGACTTGTAAAAGCACTAAATAGAGTACAACAGTCCACATGGATGCTTTGGAATTTCCCAACTCTCTCCATAGAGGAGCTTTTCACGTTTTTGTGTAATTTCAAACACAACTTGGTCTATTCGCATCTTCATGTTACGAAACGTGGCACGAAGGCTCAACTGGCAAGTTAGACTTCTAAAGACACTAAATAGAGTACAACGGTCCACATGGATGCTTTGGAATTTCTCAACTCTCTCCATAGAGGAGCTTTTCACGATTTTGCGGAATTTCAAACATAACTCGGTCTATTCGCCTCTTTACCTTACGAAACGTGGCACGAAGGCTCAACTAGCAAGTTAGACTTTCAAGAGCACTCAATAGCTTACAACGGTCCACATTGATGCTTTGGAATTGCTCAACTCTCTCAATAGAGGAGCTTTTCACGTCTTTGATCAATTTGAGACATAACTTGGTCTATTCGCATCTTTACCTTACGAAACGGGGCACGAAGGCTCTGCTAGCAAGTTAGCCTTTTAAGAGCACTAAATAGAGTTCAGCGGTCCACATTGATGCTTTGGAATTGCTCAACTCTTTCCATAGAGGGGTTTTCACGTTTTTGTGCAATTTCAAACACAACTTGGTCTATTCGCATCTTCATGTTTCGAAACGCGGCACGAAGGCTCAACAAGCAAGTTAGACTTTTAAAAGCACTAAATAGAGTACAACGGTCCACATGGATGCTTTCGAATTGCTCAACTCTCTCCATAGAGGAGCTTTTCACGTTTTTGTGCAATTTCAAACAAAGCTTGGTCTATTCGCGTCTTTACCTTATGAAACGTGGCACGAAGGCTCAACAAGCAAGTTAGACTTTTAAAAGCACTAAATAGAGTACAAATGTCGACATGGATGCTTTGGAATTGCTCAACTCTCTCCATAAGGGAGCTTTTCACGTTTTTGTGCAATTTCAAACAAAGCTTGGTCTATTCACGTCTTTACCGTACGAAACGTGGCACGAAGGCTCAACTAGCAAGTTAGACTTTCAAGAGCACTCAATAGCGTACAACGGTCCACATTGATGCTTTGGAATTGCTCAAGTCTCTCAATAGAGGAGCTTTTCACGTCTTTGATCAATTTGAGACATAACTTGGTCTATTCGCATCTTTACCTTGCGAAACGGGGCACGAAGGCTCTGCTAACAAGTTAGCCTTTTAAGAGCACTAAATAGAGTTCAGCGGTCCACATTGATGCTTTGGAATTGCTCAACTCTTTCCATAGAGGAGTTTTCACGTTTTTGTGCAATTTCAAACACAACTTGGTCTATTCGCATGTTCATGTTACGAAACGCGGCACGAAGGCTTAACAAGCAAGTTAGACTTTTAAAAGCACTAAATAGAGTACAACGGTCCACATGGATGCTTTGGAATTGCTCAACTCTCTCCATAGAGGAGCTTTTCACGTTTTTGTGCAATTTCAAACAAAGCTTTGTCTATTCGCGTCTTTACCTTATGAAACGTGGCACGAAGGCTCAACAAGAAAGTTAGACTTTTAAAAGCACTAAATAGAGTACAAAGGTCCACATGGATGCTTTGGAATTGCTCAACTCTCTCAATAGAGGAGCTTTTCACGTCTTTGAGCAATTTGAGACATAACTTGGTCTATTCGCATCTTTACCTTACGAAACGTGGCACGAAGGCTCAACTAGCAAGTTAGACTTTTAAGAGCACTAAATAGAGTTCAACGGTCCACATTGATGCTTTGGAATTGCTCAACTCTTTCCATAGAGGAGTTTTGACGTTTTTGTGCAATTTCAAACACAACTTGGTCTATTCGCATCTTCATCTTACGAAACGTGGCACGGAGGCTCAACTAGCAAGTTAGACTTTTAAGAGCTCTAAATAGAGTACAACGGTCCACGTTGATGCTTTGGAATTGCTCAACTCTCTCCATGGAGGAGCTTTTGACGTTTTTGAGTAATTTGAGACATAACTTGGTCCATTCGCGTCTTTACCTTACGAAACGTGGCACGAAGGCTCAACTAGCAAGTTAGACTTTTAAAAGCACTAAATAGAGTACAACGGTCCACATTCGTGCTTTGGAATTGCTCAACTCTCTCCATAGAGGAGCGTTTCACGTTTTTGTGCAATTTCCCACATAACTTGGTCTATTCGCGTCTTTACCTTACGAAACGTGGCACGAAGGCTGGACAAGCAAGTTAGACTTTTAAAAGCACTAAATAGAGTACAACAGTCCACATGGATGCTTTGGAATTTCCCAACTCTCTCCATAGAGGAGCTTTTCATGTTTTTGTGTAATTTCAAACACAACTTGGTCTATTCGCATCTTCATGTTACGAAACGTGGCACGAAGGCTCAACAAGCAAGTTAGACTTGTAAAAGCACTAAATAGAGTACAACGGTCCATATGGATGCTTTGGAATTGCTCAACTCTCTCCATAGCGGAGCTTTTCACGTTTTTGTGCAATTTCAAACAAAACTTGGTCTATTCGCGTCTTTACCTTACGAAACGTGGCACGAAGGCTCAACTGGCAAGTTAGACTTCTAAAGGCACTAAATAGAGTACAACGGTCCACATGGATGCTTTGGAATTTCTCAACTCTCTCCATAGAGGAGCTTTTCACGTTTTTGCGCAATTTCAAACATAACTCGGTCTATTCGCCTCTTTACCTTACGAAACGTGGCACGAAGGCTCAACTAGCAAGTTAGACTTTCAAGAGCACTCAATAGCGTACAACGGTCCACATTGATGCTTTGGAATTGCTCAACTCTCTCAATAGAGGAGCTTTTCACGTCTTTGATCAATTTGAGACATAACTTGGTCTATTCGCATCTTTACCTTACGAAACGGGGCACGAAGGCTCTGCTAGCAAGTTAGCCTTTTAAGAGCACTAAATAGAGTTCAGCGGTCCACATTGATGCTTTGGAATTGCTAAACTCTTTCCATAGAGGGGTTTTCACGTTTTTGTGCAATTTCAAACACAACTTGGTCTATTCGCATCTTCATGTTTCGAAACGCGGCACGAAGACTCAACAAGCAAGTTAGACTTTTAAAAGCACTAAATATAGTACAACGGTCCACATGGATGCTTTCGAATTGCTCAACTCTCTCCATAGAGGAGCTTTTCACGTTTTTGTGCAATTTCAAACAAAGCTTGGTCTATTCGCGTCTTTACCTTATGAAACGTGGCACGAAGGCTCAACAAGCAAGTTAGACTTTTAAAAGCACTAAATAGAGTACAAATGTCGACATGGATGCTTTGGAATTGCTCAACTCTCTCCATAAGGGAGCTTTTCACGTTTTTGTGCAATTTCAAACAAAGCTTGGTCTATTCACGTCTTTACCGTACGAAACGTGGCACGAAGGCTCAACTAGCAAGTTAGACTTTCAAGAGCACTAAATAGCGTACAACGGTCCACATTGATGCTTTGGAATTGCTCAAGTCTCTCAATAGAGGAGCTTTTCACGTCTTTGATCAATTTGAGACATAACTTGGTCTATTCGCATCTTTACCTTGTGAAACGGGGCACGAAGGCTCTGCTAGCAAGTTAGCCTTTTAAGAGCACTAAATAGAGTTCAGCGGTCCACATTGATGCTTTGGAATTGCTCAACTCTTTCCATAGAGGAGTTTTCACGTTTTTGTGCAATTTCAAACACAACTTGGTCTATTCGCATCTTCATCTTACGAAACGTGGCACGGAGGCTCAACTAGCAAGTTAGACTTTTAAGAGCACTAAATAGAGTACAACGGTCCACGTTGATGCTTTGCAATTGCTCAATTCTCTCCATGGAGGAGCTTTTGATGTTTTTGAGTAATTTGAGACATAATTTGGTCCATTCGCGTCTTTACCTTACGAAACGTGGCACGAAGGCTCAACTAGCAAGTTAGACTTTTAAAAGCACTAAATAGAGTACAACGGTCCACATTCGTGCTTTGGAATTGCTCAACTCTCTCCATAGAGGAGCGTTTCACGTTTTTGTGCAATTTCCCACATAACTTGGTCTATTCGCGTATTTACCTTACAAAACGTGGCACGAAGGCTGAACAAGCAAGTTAGAATTTTAAAAGCACTAAATAGAGTACAACAGTCCACATGGATGCTTTGGAATTTCCCAACTCTCTCCATAGAGGAGCTTTTCACGTTTTTGTGTAATTTCAAACACAACTTGGTCTATTCGCATCTTCATGTTACGAAACGTGGCACGAAGGCTCAACAAGCAAGTTAGACTTGTAAAAGCACTAAATAGAGTACAACGGTCCATATGGATGCTTTGGAATTGCTCAACTCTCTCCATAGCGGAGCTTTTCACGTTTTTGTGCAATTTCAAACAAAACTTGGTCTATTCGCGTCTTTACCTGACGAAACGTGGCACGAAGGCTCAACTAGCAAGTTAGACTTCTAAAAGGACTAGATAGAGTACAACGGTCCACATGGATGCTTTGGAGTTTCTCAACTCTCTCCATAGAGGAGCTTTTCACGTTTTTGTGCAATTTCAAACATAACTTGGTCTATTCGCCTCTTTACCTTACGAAACGTAACACGAAGGCTCAACTAGCAAGTTGGACTTTCAAGAGCACTCAATAGCATACAACGGTCCACATGGATGCTTTGGAATTGCTCAACTCTCTCCATGGAGGAGCTTTTGACGTTTTTTAGCAATTTGAGACATAACTTGGTCCATTCGCGTCTTTACCTTACGAAACGTGGCACGAAGGCTCAACTAGCAAGTTAGACTTTTAAAAGCACTAAATAGAGTACAACGGTCCACATTCGTGCTTTGGAATTGCTCAACTCTCTCCATAGAGGAGCGTTTCACGTTTTTGTGCAATTTCCCACATAACTTGGACTATTCGCGTCTTTACCTTACGAAACGTGGCACGAAGGCTGAACAAGCAAGTTAGAATTTTAAAAGCACTAAATAGAGTACAACAGTCCACATGGATGCTTTGGAATTTCCCAACTCTCTCCATAGAGGAGCTTTTCACGTTTTTGTGTAATTTCAAACACAACTTGGTCTATTCGCATCTTCATGTTACGAAACGTGGCACGAAGGCGCAACAAGCAAGTTAGACTTGTAAAAGCACTAAATAGAGTACAACGGTCCATATGGATGCTTTGGAATTGCTCAACTCTCTCCATAGCGGAGCTTTTCACGTTTTTGTGCAATTTCAAACAAAACTTGGTCTATTCGCGTCTTTACCTTACGAAACGTGGCACGAAGGCTCAACTAGCAAGTTAGACTTCTAAAAGGACTAGATAGAGTACAACAGTCCACATGGATGCTTTGGAGTTTCTCAACTCTCTCCATAGAGGAGCTTTTCACGTTTTTGTGCAATTTCAAACATAACTTGGTCTATTCGCCTCTTTACCTTACGAAACGTAACACGAAGGCTCAACTAGCAAGTTAGACTTTCAAGAGCACTCAATAGCATTCAACGGTCCACATTGATGCTTTGGAATTGCTCAACTCTCTCCATGGAGAAGCTTTTGACGTTTTTGAGCAATTTGAGACATAACTTGGTCCATTCGCGTCTTTGCCTTACGAAACGTAGCACGAAGGCTCAGCTACCAAGTTAGCCTTTTAAGAGCACTAAATAGAGTACAACGGTCCACATTCGTGCTTTGGAATTGCTCAACTCTCTCCATAGAGGAGCTTTTCACGTTTTTGTGCAATTTCAAACAAAACTTGGTCTATTCGCGTCTTTACCATATGAAATGTGGCACGAAGGCTCAACAAGCAAGTTAGACTTCTAAAAGCACTAAATAGAGTACAACGGTCCACATGGATGCTTTGGAATTTCTCAACTCTCTCCATAGAGGAGCTTTTCACGTTTTTGTGTAATTTTAAACACAACTTGGTCTATTCGCATCTTCTTGTTACGAAACGCGGCACGAAGGCTCAACAAGCAAGTTAGACTTTTAAAAGCACTAAATAGAGTACAACGATCCACATGGATGCTTTGGAATTGCTCGACTCTCTCCATAGAGGAGCTTTTCACGTTTTTGTGCAATTTCAAACAAAGCTTGGTCTATTCGCGTCTTTACCTTACGAAACGTGGCACGAATGCTCAACAAGCAAGTTAGACTTTTAAAAGCACTAAATAGAGTACAACGGTCCACATGGATGCTTTGGAATTGCTCAACTCTCTCCATAGAGGAGTTTTCACGTTTTTGTGCAATTTCAAACACAACTTGGTCTATTCGCATCTTCATCTTACGAAACGTGGCACGAAGGTTCAACTAGCAAGTTAGACATTTAAGAGCACTAAATAGAGTACAACTATCCACGTTGATGCTTTGGAATTGCTCAACTCTCTCCATAGAGGAGCTTTTCACGTTTTTGTGCAATTTCAAACGTAACTTGGTCCATTCGCCTCTTTACCTTACGAAACGTGGCACGAAGGCTCAACTAGCAAGTTAGACTTTTAAGAGCACTAAATAGAGTTCAACGGTCCACATTGATGCTTTGGAATTGCTCAACTCTTTCCATAGAGGAGTTTTGACGTTTTTGTGCAATTTCAAACACAACTTGGTCTATTCGCATCTTCATCTTACGAAACGTGGCACGAAGGCTCAACTAGCAAGTTAGACTTTTAAGAGCACTAAATAGAGTTCAACGGTCCACATGGATGCTTTGGAATTTCTCAACTCTCTCCATAGAGGAGCTTTTCACGTTTTTGTGCAATTTCAAATATAAATTAGTCTATTCGCCTCTTTACCTTACGAAACGTGGCGTGAAGGCTCAACTAGCAAGTTAGACTTTCAAGAGCACTCAATAGCGTACAAAGGTCCACATTGATGCTTTGTAATTGCTCAACTCTCTCAATAGAGGAGCTTTTCACGTCTTTGAGCAATTTGAGACATAACTTGGTCTATTCGCATCTTTACCTTACGGAACGTGGCACGAGAGCTCAACTAGCAAGTTAGACTTTTAAGAGCACTAAATAGAGTTCAGCGGTCCACATTGATGCTTTGGAATTGCTCAACTCTTTCCATAGAGGAGTTTTCACGTTTTTGTGCAATTTCAAACACAACTTGGTCTATTCGCATCTTCATCTTACGAAACGTCGCACGAAGGCTCAACTAGCAAGTTAGACTTTTAAGAGCACTAAATAGAGTACAACTGTCCACGTTGATGCTTTGGAATTGCTCAACTCTCTACATAGAGGAGCTTTTCACGTTTTTGTGCAATTTCCAACATAACTTAGTCCATTTGCCTCTTTACCTTACGAAACGTGGCACGAAGGCTCAACTAGCAAGTTAGACATTCAAGAGCACTCAATAGAGTACAACGGTCAAAATTGATGCTTTGGAATTGCTCAACTCTCTCAATAGAGGAATTTTTCACGTGTTTGAGCAATTTGAGACATAACTTGGTCTATTCGCATCTTTACCTTACGAAACGTGGCACGAAGGCTCAACTAGCAAGTTAGACTTTCAAGAGCGCTAAATAGAGTACAACGGTCCACGTTGATGCTTTGGAATTGCTCAACTCTCTTAATAGACGAGCTTTTCACGTCTTTGAGCAATTTGAGACATAACTTGGTCTATTCGCATCTTTACCTTACGAAACGTGGCACGAAGGCTCAACTAGCAAGTTAGACTTTTAAGAGCACTAAATAGAGTTCAACGGTCCACATTGATGCTTTGGAATTGCTCAACTCTTTCCATAGAGGAGTTTTGACGTTTTTGTGCAATTTCAAACACAACTTGGTCTATTCGCATCTTCATCTTACGAAACGTGGCACGAAGGCTCAACTAGCAAGTTAGACTTTTAAGAGCACTAAATAGAGTACAACGGTCCACGTTGATGCTTTGGAATTGCTCAACTCTCTCCATAGAGGAGCTTTTCACGTTTTTGTGCAATTTCAAACAAAGCTTGGTCTATTCGCGTCTCTACCTTACGAAACATGGCACGAAGGCTCAACTAGCAAGTTCGACTTCTAAATGCACTAAATAGAGTATAACGGTCCACACGGATGCTTTGGAATTTCTCAACTCTCTTCATAGAGGAGCTTTTCACGTTTTTGTGCAATTTCAAACATAACTTGGTCTATTCGCCTCTTTACCTTACGAAACGTGGCACGAAGGCTCAACTAGCAAGTTAGACTTTCAAGAGCACTCAATAGAGTACAACGGTCCACATTGATGCTTTAGAATTGGTCAACTCTCTCAATAGAGGAGCGTTTCACGTCTTTGAGCAATTTGAGACATAACTTGGTCTATTCGCATCTTTACCTTACGAAACGTGGCACGAAGGCTCAGCTAGAAAGTTAGACCTTTAAGAGCACTAAATAGAGTTCAGCGGTCCACATTGATGCTTTGGAATTGCTCAACTCTTTCCATAGAAGAGTTTTCACGTTTTTGTGCAATTTCAAACACAACTTGGTCTATTCGCATCTTCATGTTACGAAACGCGGCACGAAGGCTTAACAAGCAAGTTAGACTTTTAAAAGCACTAAATAGAGTACAACGGTCCACATGGATGCTTTGGAATTGCTCAACTCTCTCCATAGAGGAGCTTTTCACGTTTTTGTGCAATTTCAAACAAAGCTTTGTCTATTCGCGTCTTTACCTTATGAAACGTGGCACGAAGGCTCAACAAGAAAGTTAGACTTTTAAAAGCACTAAATAGAGTACAAAGGTCCACATGGATGCTTTGGAATTGCTCAACTCTCTCAATAGAGGAGCTTTTCACGTCTTTGAGCAATTTGAGACATAACTTGGTCTATTCGCATCTTTACCTTACGAAACGTGGCACGAAGGCTGAACTAGCAAGTTAGACTTTTAAGAGCACTAAATAGAGTTCAACAGTCCACATTGATGCTTTGGAATTGCTCAACTCTTTCCATAGAGGAGTTTTGACGTTTTTGTGCAATTTCAAACACAACTTGGTCTATTCGCATCTTCATCTTACGAAACGTGGCACGGAGGCTCAACTAGCAAGTTAGACTTTTAAGAGCACTAAATAGAGTACAACGGTCCACGTTGATGCTTTGGAATTGCTCAACTCTCTCCATGGAGGAGCTTTTGACGTTTTTGAGTAATTTGAGACATAACTTGGTCCATTCGCGTCTTTACCTTACGAAACGTGGCACGAAGGCTCAACTAGCAAGTTAGACTTTTAAAAGCACTAAATAGAGTACAACGGTCCACATTCGTGCTTTGGAATTGCTCAACTCTCTCCATAGAGGAGCGTTTCACGTTTTTGTGCAATTTCCCACATAACTTGGTCTATTCGCGTCTTTACCTTACGAAACGTGGCACGAAGGCTGAACAAGCAAGTTAGAATTTTAAAAGCACTAAATAGAGTACAACAGTCCACATGGATGCTTTGGAATTTCCCAACTCTCTCCATAGAGGAGCTTTTCACGTTTTTGTGTAATTTCAAACACAACTTGGTCTATTCGCATCTTCATGTTACGAAACGTAGCACGAAGGCTCAACAAGCAAGTTAGACTTGTAAAAGCACTAAATAGAGTACAACGGTCCATATGGATGCTTTGGAATTGCTCAACTCTCTCCATAGCGGAGCTTTTCACGTTTTTGTGCAATTTCAAACAAAACTTGGTCTATTCGCGTCTTTACCTTACGAAACGTGGCACGAAGGCTCAACTAGCAAGTTAGACTTCTAAAAGGACTAGATAGAGTACAACGGTCCACATGGATGCTTTGGAGTTTCTCAACTCTCTCCATAGAGGAGCTTTTCACGTTTTTGTGCAATTTGAGACATAACTTGGTCTATTCGCATCTTTACCTTACGAAACGTAACACGAAGGCTCAACTAGCAAGTTAGACTTTCAAGAGCACTCAATAGCATACAACGGTCCACATGGATGCTTTGGAATTGCTCAACTCTCTCCATGGAGGAGCTTTTGACGTTTTTGAGCAATTTGAGACATAACTTGGTCCATTCGCGTCTTTACCTTACGAAACGTGGCACGAAGGCTCAACTAGCAAGTTAGACTTTTAAAAGCACTAAATAGAGTACAACGGTCCACATTCGTGCTTTGGAATTGCTCAACTCTCTCCATAGAGGAGCGTTTCACGTTTTTGTGCAATTTCCCACATAACTTGGTCTATTCGCGTCTTTACCTTACGAAACGTGGCACGAAGGCTGAACAAGCAAGTTAGAATTTTAAAAGCACTAAATAGAGTACAACAGTCCACATGGATGCTTTGGAATTTCCCAACTTTCTCCATAGAGGAGCTTTTCACGTTTTTGTGTAATTTCAAACACAACTTGGTCTATTCGCATCTTCATGTTACAAAACGTGGCACGAAGGCGCAACAAGCAAGTTAGACTTGTAAAAGCACTAAATAGAGTACAACGGTCCATATGGATGCTTTGGAATTGCTCAACTCTCTCCATAGCGGAGCTTTTCACGTTTTTGTGCAATTTCAAACAAAACTTGGTCTATTCGCGTCTTTACCTTACGAAACGTGGCACGAAGGCTCAACTAGCAAGTTAGACTTCTAAAAGGACTAGATAGAGTACAACGGTCCACATGGATGCTTTGGAGTTTCTCAACTCTCTCCATAGAGGAGCTTTTCACGTTTTTGTGCAATTTCAAACATAACTTGGTCTATTCGCCTCTTTACCTTACGAAACGTAACACGAAGGCTCAACTAGCAAGTTAGACTTTCAACAGCACTCAATAGCATTCAACGGTCCACATTGATGCTTTGGAATTGCTCAACTCTCTCCATGGAGGAGCTTTTGACGTTTTTGAGCAATTTGAGACATAACTTGGTCCATTCGCGTCTTTACCTTACGAAACGTGGCACGAAGGCTCAGCTACCAAGTTAGCCTTTTAAGAGCACTAAATAGAGTACAACGGTCCACATTCGTGCTTTGGAATTGCTCAACTCTCTCCATAGAGGAGCTTTTCACGTTTTTGTGCAATTTCAAACAAAACTTGGTCTATTCGCGTCTTTACCTTATGAAATGTGGCACGAAGGCTCAACAAGCAAGTTAGACTTCTAAAAGCACTAAATAGAGTACAACGGTCCACATGGATGCTTTGGAATTTCTCAACTCTCTGCATAGAGGAGCTTTTCACGTTTTTGTGTAATTTCAAACACAACTTGGTCTATTCGCATCTTCTTGTTACGAAACGCGGCACGAAGGCTCAACAAGCAAGTTAGACTTCTATAAGCACTAAATAGAGTACAACGATCCACATGGATGCTTTGGAATTGCTCGACTCTCTCCATAGAGGAGCTTTTCACGTTTTTGTGCAATTTCAAACAAAGCTTGGTCTATTCGCGTCTTTACCTTACGAAACGTGGCACGAATGCTCAACAAGCAAGTTAGACTTTTAAAAGCACTAAATAGAGTACAACGGTCCACATGGATGCTTTGGAATTGCTCAACTCTCTCCATAGAGGAGTTTTCACGTTTTTGTGCAATTTCAAACACAACTTGGTCTATTCGCATCTTCATCTTACGAAACGTGGCACGAAGGTTCAACTAGCAAGTTAGACATTTAAGAGCACTAGATAGAGTACAACTATCCACGTTGATGCTTTGGAATTGCTCAACTCTCTCCATAGAGGAGCTTTTCACGTTTTTGTGCAATTTCAAACGTAACTTGGTCCATTCGCCTCTTTACCTTACGAAACGTGGCACGAAGGCTCAACTAGCAAGTTAGACTTTTAAGAGCACTAAATAGAGTTCAACGGTCCACATTGATGCTTTGGAATTGCTCAACTCTTTCCATAGAGGAGTTTTGACGTTTTTGTGCAATTTCAAACACAACTTGGTCTATTCGCATCTTCATCTTACGAAACGTGGCACGAAGGCTCAACTAGCAAGTTAGACTTTTAAGAGCACTAAATAGAGTTCAACGGTCCACATGGATGCTTTGGAATTTCTCAACTCTCTCCATAGAGGAGCTTTTCACGTTTTTGTGCAATTTCAAATATAACTTAGTCTATTCGCCTCTTTACCTTACGAAACGTGGCGTGAAGGCTCAACTAGCAAGTTAGACTTTCAAGAGCACTCAATAGCGTACAAAGGTCCACATTGATGCTTTGTAATTGCTCAACTCTCTCAATAGAGGAGCTTTTCACGTCTTTGAGCAATTTGAGACATAACTTGGTCTATTCGCATCTTTACCTTACGGAACGTGGCACGAAAGCTCAACTAGCAAGTTAGACTTTTAAGATCACTAAATAGAGTTCAGCGGTCCACATTGATGCTTTGGAATTGCTCAACTCTTTCCATAGAGGAGTTTTCACGTTTTTGTGCAATTTCAAACACAACTTGGTCTATTCGCATCTTCATCTTACGAAACGTCGCACGAAGGCTCAACTAGCAAGTTAGACTTTTAAGAGCACTAAATAGAGTACAACTGTCCACGTTGATGCTTTGGAATTGCTCAACTCTCTACATAGAGGAGCTTTTCATGTTTTTGTGCAATTTCCAACATAACTTAGTCCATTTGCCTCTTTACCTTACGAAACGTGGCACGAAGGCTCAACTAGCAAGTTAGACATTCAAGAGCACTCAATAGAGTACAACGGTCAAAATTGATGCTTTGGAATTGCTCAACTCTCTCAATAGAGGAATTTTTCACGTGTTTGAGCAATTTGAGACATAACTTGGTCTATTCGCATCTTTACCTTACGAAACGTGGCACGAAGGCTCAACTAGCAAGTTAGACTTTCAAGAGCGCTAAATAGAGTACAACGGTCCACGTTGATGCTTTGGAATTGCTCAACTCTCTTAATAGAGGAGCTTTTCACGTCTTTGAGCAATTTGAGACATAACTTGGTCTATTCGCATCTTTACCTTACGAAACGTGGCACGAATGCTCAACTAGCAAGTTAGACTTTTAAGAGCACTAAATAGAGTTCAACGGTCCACATTGATGCTTTGGAATTGCTCAACTCTTTCCATAGAGGAGTTTTGACGTTTTTGTGCAATTTCAAACACAACTTGGTCTATTCGCATCTTCATCTTACGAAACGTGGCACGAAGGCTCAACTAGCAAGTTAGACTTTTAAGAGCACTAAATAGAGGACAACGGTCCACGTTGATGCTTTGGAATTGCTCAACTCTCTCCATAGAGGAGCTTTTCACGTTTTTGTGCAATTTCAAACAAAGCTTGGTCTATTCGCGTCTCTACCTTACGAAACATGGCAAGAAGGCTCAACTAGCAAGTTCGACTTCTAAATGCACTAAATAGAGTATAACGGTCCACACGGATGCTTTGGAATTTCTCAACTCTCTTCATAGAGGAGCTTTTCACGTTTTTGTGCAATTTCAAACATAACTTGGTCTATTCGCCTCTTTACCTTACGAAACGTGGCACGAAGGCTCAACTAGCTGACGGATCGAGTTTAACACAAGAGGGGAGGGTGAATTGTGTCCCCAAATTCCAATTGGAATCCCTTTTTCAATTTAAACAAATTAATGGCAATTAACAAGTAGCACACAAATTTGGACTCTAATGATTTTCCTAATCAATATTCAATCCAATGCAAGATGTGATACAATATAGTGAATAACCAAATATCAAATAATCAAGAATTGCACAAAACAGATTTTCAAGCAACACACTGCACACAGATTTTCCAACTCAGATTTTACCTATCAAATGATGTCAAAATGCAACGAAATTTTATATGCAATGTCACAACACCTTAATAAACACTATATCAAAATTTCAGATCAAAATTCAAAGTTTAAGGCAGTCTGCTAATCTCGGACAGATTAGGGTTTTGAAAATCCTGCAGTTTGAAACAAGTAGTAAATATAAACAAGTAAACAAAGAAATCAACACAGCAATTTATAGTAGTTCGGAGACCCTTCTCCTACGTCTACTACCTAGATTCACCAACCTAGGATTTTCCCAACTCCACTAAGGTGTGGTTTTAAGAGACCCACAAAACTCCTTACACCAAGGGTTTCTAAGAACTCCCTCAAACTTCAATGTTTACAATTTCCCCTAACAAAGGGAATTTCTCAATGGGATTTTCAGCCAAGGTTCTCACAGGTTACCTCAAAGGTATTTGGTATGGAACTCTCAAGATTACAGCAACACTCTCAAAGATAGGATTTTAAGAACAAGAGAGGTTTAGATTGTAAGTAAACAAAGCCTAAAGGATATAGGAACTTCCCTTTTGCAAAAGCAAGAGTAGTGAGAAGTCCTTGATTGTAGAGGCTTGTATTGGAGAAGATTGTTGTAGCAAATAGCAAGAAGGCTTGATGATTGATGAACTTGATAGCAAGAGGTTTCTCTCAAGGATAAAGTTTTCAATTTGCTTCTCCAAGTTGGAATGAAAGGGAAGATCCTCTTTTAAAGGCAATTCTCTCCTATGCTTGTAGCCATTGGATCAAACTTCAAGAGTTGATCTCTACCATCCATTGCAGCTCCTAATCTTGGTCATTGATGATTTGAGCAAACAAATCTCCACCATAGAGCATATAGACGTTGCACATGCTCCTTTTTTAAGTCAAAAATTGCAAGCAAGAAAGTTGTCTTATGCACAACCATTTGATCAATGTATGTCTTCAAATCTTGACCATTCAAACTCTCTTTAATTCTCAGCCATGGATGTAGATTGTACTATGCCATCTTGTCCCTTCATTTTGAATCAAAGACTTCAAAAGTGATCCCTTAGTCAATGATCTTGTTTGATTGCACCAACATAACTTTCTTGGTAGCACATGTCTTGAGTGAAAATGTCAAGGATCTTGTTTGATTTCACCAACCTAACTTTCTTGGTAGCACATGTCTTGAGTGAAAATTTCAAACAAGAATATATCACTAATGATAGAGAGGACAAGGTTTGTCCCACATGTTTGAAAAGAGTTGTATCTCCATGAAGACCACAACCAATAGCCTCAATGTTTGATTCATTCAACTTGATTAAGTGCCTTAGTGGAAAGTTGGCAAATATAGGATTTTTCATAGTTTCCTAGAGCTCCAAGCTCATTCTTAGAAACTGGACTTCGACCACTCTTGAACATACTGAATTCTGAGCCATATGAGACCACAATGATGATTAACCTACAAGGAAATAGGAGGTAGAACTCCCCAATTGCATGTAAGCTCAAAGAGCTTCATATAGAGCGCATAGGTTAATTATATTAGAAAAACAACCCAGAAAATTCATATTACTGCATGATAAATCATTTTATATGTATTAGAATGTCCATGTAAAATTTCATAACAATCGGAAATCGTTTGGTCACTCAACCAAGCAATTTGATCACTAATAGTGAAACCGATAAATTCTAAGTGTAAATTCAAAGTCATTTTGCTAACTCAGTGTAAATGACCTTTTCTCTTGAACTTTACTAAATCAAATATGTTCATAGTGATGAAACTAAGATGCACACGAAATTTCATTTAAATCGGAGTTCATTTGGTTCACCACGTTCACAAAGAACACATATGCACAAAATTAGGTAAAACCTAGTTTTGGCGGAATTTAAGCATATGACCAAATATATATGTGATGCACTTAATTTCTCATGATTATAGTCCTAGAACATATATTAAACCTTCATGTGCATGTGATTCAAGTTTCAAGTCATTTGGACCTAAGTTGGTTAAGATATGATAATTGGAAAATTGATGCTCTAACTTAGTCCATGTATGTTTGTTTTCAAAACTTAATTTCCAGCACTATCTAAAGAATATATAGTCATTTAAATTCAATTCATATAAATCAAATATTGCTTTAATGTTTCATTATGATTTATAAATGATTTAATATCATCAAAATTAGACATATAGGACCATAGGTCCAACACTAGCAAGTTAGACTTTCAAGAGCACTCAATAGAGTACAACGGTCCACATTGATGCTTTAGAATTGGTCAACTCTCTCAATAGAGGAGCTTTTCACGTCTTTGAGCAATTTGAGACATAACTTGGTCTATTCGCATCTTTACCTTACGAAACGTGGCACGAAGGCTCAGCTAGAAAGTTAGACCTTTAAGAGCACTAAATAGAGTTCAGCGGTCCACATTGATGCTTTGGAATTGCTCAACTCTTTCCATAGAGGAGTTTTCACGTTTTTGTGCAATTTCAAACACAACTTGGTCTATTCGCATCTTCATCTTACGAAACGTGGCACGAAGGTTCAACTAGCAAGTTAGACATTGAAGAGCACTAAATAGAGTATAAATGTCCACGTTGATGCTTTGGAATTGCTCAACTCTCTCCATAGAGGAGCTTTTCACGTTTTTGTGCAATTTCAAACATAACTTGGTCCATTCGCCTCTTTACCTTACGAAACGTGGCACGAAGGCTCAACTAGCAAGTTAGACATTCAAGAGCACTCAATAGAGTACAACGGTCCACATTGATGCTTTGGAATTGCTCAACTCTCTCAATAGAGGAGCTTTTCACGTCTTTGTGCAATTTGAGACATAACTTGGTCTATTCGCATCTTTACCTTACGAAACGTGGCACGAAGGCTCAACTAGCAAGTTCGACTTTTAAGAGCACTAAATAGAGTTCAATGGTCCATAGAGGAGTTTTCACTTTTTTGTGCAATTTCAAACACAACTTGGTCTATTCGCATCTTCATCTTACGAAACGTGGCACGAAGGCTCAACTAGCAAGTTAGACTTTTAAGAGCACTAAATAGAGTACAACGGTCCACGTTGATGCTCTGGAATTGCTCAACTCTCTCCAATGAAGAGCTTTTGACGTTTTTGAGCAATTTGAGACATAACTTGGTCCATTCGCATATTTACCTTACGAAACGTGGCACGAAGGCTCAACTAGCAAGTTAGACTTTTAAAAGCACTAAATAGAGTACAACGGTCCACATTCGTGCTTTGGAATTGCTCAACTCTCTCCATAGAGGAGCTTTTCACGTTTTTGTGCAATTTCACACATAACTTGGTCTATTCGCGTCTTTACCTTACGAAACTTGGCACGAAGGCTAAACAAGCAAGTTAGACTTCTAAAAGCACTAAATAGAGTACAACGGTCCACATGGATGCTTTGGAATTGCTCAACTCTCTCTATAGAGGAGCTTTTCACGTTTTTGTGTAATTTCAAACAAAACTTGGTCTATTTGCGTCTTTACCTTACGAAACGTGGCACGAAGGCTCAACAAGCAAGTTAGACTTTTAAAAGCACTAAATAGATTACAACGGTCCACATGGATGCTATGGAATTTCTCAACTCTCTCCATAGAGGAGCTTTTCACGTTTTTGTGCAATTTCAAACATAACTTGATCTATTCGCCTCTTTACCTTACGAAACGTGGCGCGAAGGCTCAACTAGCAAGTTAGACTTTCAAGAGCACTCAATAGCGTACAGCGGTTCACATTGATGCTTTGTAATTGCTCAACTCTCTCAATAGAAGAGCTTTTCACGTCTTTGAGCAATTTGAGACATAACTTGGTCTATTCGCATCTTTATCTTACGAAACGTGGCACGAAAGCTCAACTAGCAAGTTAGACTTTTAAGAGCACTAAATAGAGTTCAGCGGTCCACATTGATGCTTTGGAATTGCTCAACTCTTTCCATGGAGGAGTTTCCACGATTTTGTTCAATTTCAAACACAACTTGGTCTATTCGCATCTTCATCTTACGAAACGTGGCACGAAGGCTCAACTAGCAAGTTAGACTTTTAAGAGCACTAAATAGAGTACAACTGTCCACGTTGATGCTTTGGAATTGCTCAACTCTCTCAATAGAGGAGCTTTTCACGTCTTTGAGCAATTTGAGACATAACTTGGTCTATTCGCATCTTTACCTTACGAAACGTGGCACGAAGGCTCAACTAGCAAGTTAGACTTTTAAGAGCACTAAATAGAGTTCAACGGTCCACATTGATGCTTTGGAATTGCTCAACTCTTTCCATGGAGGAGTTTTGACGTTTTTGTGCAATTTCAAACACAACTTTGTCTATTCGCATCTTCATCTTACGAAACGTGGCACGAAGGCTCAACTAGCAAGTTAGACTTTTAAGAGCACTAAATAGAGTACAACGGTCCACGTTGATGCTTTGGAATCGCTCAACTCTCTCCATAGAGGAGCTTTTCACGTTTTTGTGCAATTTCAAACAAAGCTTGGTCTATTCGCGTCTTTACCTTACGAAACATGGCACGAAGGCTCAACTAGCAAGTTCGACTTCTAAAACCACTAAATAGAGTATAACGGTCCACATGGATGCTTTGGAATTTCTCAACTCTCTCCATAGAGGAGCTTTTCACGTTTTTGTGCAATTTCAAACATAACTTTGTCTATTCGCCTCTTTACCTTACGAAACGTGGCACGAAGGCTCAACTAGCAAGTTAGACTTCCAAGAGCACTCAATAGAGCACAACGGTCCACATTGATCCTTTAGAATTGCTCAACTCTCTCAATAGAGGAGCTTTTCACGTCTTTGAGCAATTTGAGACATAACTTGGTCTATTCGCATCTTTACCTTACGAAACGTGGCACGAAGGCTCAGCTAGAAAGTTAGACCTTTAAGAGCACTAAATAGAGTTCAGCGGTCCACATTGATGCTTTGGAATTGCTCAACTCTTTCCATAGAGGAGTTTTCACGTTTTTGTGCAATTTCAAACACAACTTGGTCTATTCGCATCTTCATCTTACGAAACATGGCACGAAGGCTCAACTAGCAAGTTAGAGTTTTAAGAGCACTAAATAGAGTACAACTGTCCACGTTGATGCTTTGGAATTGCTCAACTCTCTCAATAGAGGAGCTTTTCACGTCTTTGAGCAATTTGAGACATAACTTGGTCTATTCGCATCTTTACCTTACGAAACGTGGCACGAAGGCTCAACTAGCAAGTTAGACTTTTAAGAGCACTAAATAGAGTTCAACGGTCCACATTGATGCTTTGGAATTGCTCAACTCTTTCCATAGAGGAGTTTTGACTTTTTTGTGCAATTTCAAACACAACTTTGTCTATTCGCATCTTCATCTTACGAAACGTGGCACGAAGGCTCAACTAGCAAGTTAGACTTTTAGGAGCACTAAATAGAGTACAACGGTCCACGTTGATGCTTTGGAATTGCTCAACTCTCTCCATAGAGGAGCTTTTCACGTTTTTGTGCAATTTCAAACAAAGCTTGGTCTATTCGCGTCTTTACCTTACGAAACGTGGCACGAAGGCTCAACTAGCAAGTTAGACATTTAAGACGACTAAAGAGAGTACAACGGTCCAGATTGATGCTTTGGGATTGCTCAAGTCTCTCCATGGAGGAGCTTTTCATGTCTTTGAGAATTTTGAGACATAACTTGGTCTATTCGCGTCTTTACCTTACGAAACGTGGCACGAAGGCTCAACTAGCAAGTTAGACATTTAAGAGGACTAAATAGAGTACAACAGTCCACATTGATACTTTGGAATTGTTCAACTCTCTCCATAGAAGAGCTTTTCACGTTTTTGTGCAATTTCAAACATAACTTGGTCTATTTGCAGCTTTACCTTACGAAACATGGCACGAAGGCTCAACTAAAAAATTAGACTTTTAAGAGCAGTAAATAGAGTACAACGGTCCACGTTGATGCTTGGGAATTTCTCAACTCTCTCCATAGAGGAGCTTTTGACGTTTTTGAGCAATTTGACACATAACTTGGTCTATTCGCGTCTTTACCTTACGAAACGTGGCACGAAGGCTCAACTAGCAAGTTAGACTTTTAAGAGCACTAAATAGAGTACAACTGTCCACGTTGATGCTTTGGAATTGCTCAACTCTCTTAATAGAGGAGCTTTTCACGTCTTTGAGCAATTTGAGACATAACTTGGTCTATTCGCATCTTTACCTTACGAAACGTGGCACGAAGGCTCAACTAGCAAGTTAGACTTTCAAGAGCGCTAAATAGAGTACAACGGTCCACGTTGATGCTTTGGAATTGCTCAACTCTCTTAATAGAGGAGCTTTTCACGTCTTTGAGCAATTTGAGACATAACTTGGTCTATTCGCATCTCTACCTTACGAAACGTGGCACGAATGCTCAACTAGCAAGTTAGACTTTTAAGAGCACTAAATAGAGTTCAACGGTCCACATTGATGCTTTGGAATTGCTCAACTCTTTCCATAGAGGAGTTTTGACGTTTTTGTGCAATTTCAAACACAACTTGGTCTATTCGCATCTTCATCTTACGAAACGTGGCACGAAGGCTCAACTAGCAAGTTAGACTTTTAAGAGCACTAAATAGAGGACAACGGTCCACGTTGATGCTTTGGAATTGCTCAACTCTCTCCATAGAGGAGCTTTTCACGTTTTTGTGCAATTTCAAACAAAGCTTGGTCTATTCGCGTCTCTACCTTACGAAACATGGCACGAAGGCTCAACTAGCAAGTTCGACTTCTATATGCACTAAATAGAGTATAACGGTCCACACGGATGCTTTGGAATTTCTCAACTCTCTTCATAGAGGAGCTTTTCACGTTTTTGTGCAATTTCAAACATAACTTGGTCTATTCGCCTCTTTACCTTACGAAACGTGGCACGAAGGCTCAACTAGCAAGTTAGACTTTCAAGAGCACTCAATAGAGTACAACGGTCCACATTGATGCTTTAGAATTGGTCAACTCTCTCAATAGAGGAGCTTTTCACGTCTTTGAGCAATTTGAGACATAACTTGGTCTATTCGCATCTTTACCTTACGAAACGTGGCACGAAGGCTCAGCTAGAAAGTTAGACCTTTAAGAGCACTAAATAGAGTTCAGCGGTCCACATTGATGCTTTGGAATTGCTCAACTCTTTCCATAGAGGAGTTTTCACGTTTTTGTGCAATTTCAAACACAACTTGGTCTATTCGCATCTTCATCTTACGAAACGTGGCACGAAGGTTCAACTAGCAAGTTAGACATTGAAGAGCACTAAATAGAGTAGAAATGTCCACGTTGATGCTTTGGAATTGCTCAACTCTCTCCATAGAGGAGCTTTTCACGTTTTTGTGCAATTTCAAACATAACTTGGTCCATTCGCCTCTTTACCTTACGAAACGTGGCACGAAGGCTCAACTAGCAAGTTAGACATTCAAGAGCACTCAATAGAGTACAACGGTCCACATTGATGCTTTGGAATTGCTCAACTCTCTCAATAGAGGAGCTTTTCACGTCTTTGTGCAATTTGAGACATAACTTGGTCTATTCGCATCTTTACCTTACGAAACGTGGCACGAAGGCTCAACTAGCAAGTTCGACTTTTAAGAGCACTAAATAGAGTTCAATGGTCCATAGAGGAGTTTTCACTTTTTTGTGCAATTTCAAACACAACTTGGTCTATTCGCATCTTCATCTTACGAAACGTGGCACGAAGGCTCAACTAGCAAGTTAGACTTTTAAGAGCACTAAATAGAGTACAACGGTCCACGTTGATGCTCTGGAATTGCTCAACTGTCTCCAATGAAGAGCTTTTGACGTTTTTGAGCAATTTGAGACATAACTTGGTCCATTCGCATATTTACCTTACGAAACGTGGCACGAAGGCTCAACTAGCAAGTTAGACTTTTAAAAGCACTAAATAGAGTACAACGGTCCACATTCGTGCTTTGGAATTGCTCAACTCTCTCCATAGTGGAGCTTTTCACGTTTTTGTGCAATTTCACACATAACTTGGTCTATTCGCGTCTTTACCTTACGAAACTTGGCACGAAGGCTAAACAAGCAAGTTAGACTTCTAAAAGCACTAAATAGAGTACAACGGTCCACATGGATGCTTTGGGATTGCTCAACTCTCTCTATAGAGGAGCTTTTCACGTTTTTGTGTAATTTCAAACAAAACTTGGTCTATTTGCGTCTTTAC
The DNA here is from genome assembly GCF_013401445.1 of Tripterygium wilfordii. Lineage (NCBI taxonomy): Eukaryota > Viridiplantae > Streptophyta > Magnoliopsida > Celastrales > Celastraceae > Tripterygium > Tripterygium wilfordii. Next base: position 5,704,718 of record NC_052249.1, on the reverse strand, counting down.
CTTACGAAACGTGGCACGAAGGCTCAACAAGCAAGTTAGACTTTTAAAAGCACTAAATAGATTACAACGGTCCACATGGATGCTATGGAATTTCTCAACTCTCTCCATAGAGGAGCTTTTCACGTTTTTGTGCAATTTCAAACATAACTTGGTCTATTCGCCTCTTTACCTTACGAAACGTGGCGCGAAGGCTCAACTAGCAAGTTAGACTTTCAAGAGCACTCAATAGCGTACAGCGGTTCACATTGATGCTTTGTAATTGCTCAACTCTCTCAATAGAAGAGCTTTTCACGTCTTTGAGCAATTTGAGACATAACTTGGTCTATTCGCATATTTATCTTACGAAACGTGGCACGAAAGCTCAACTAGCAAGTTAGACTTTTAAGAGCACTAAATAGAGTTCAGCGGTCCACATTGATGCTTTGGAATTGCTCAACTCTTTCCATGGAGGAGTTTCCACGATTTTGTTCAATTTCAAACACAACTTGGTCTATTCGCATCTTCATCTTACGAAACGTGGCACGAAGGCTCAACTAGCAAGTTAGACTTTTAAGAGCACTAAATAGAGTACAACTGTCCACGTTGATGCTTTGGAATTGCTCAACTCTCTCAATAGAGGAGCTTTTCACGTCTTTGAGCAATTTGAGACATAACTTGGTCTATTCGCATCTTTACCTTACGAAACGTGGCACGAAGGCTCAACTAGCAAGTTAGACTTTTAAGAGCACTAAATAGAGTTCAACGGTCCACATTGATGCTTTGGAATTGCTCAACTCTTTCCATAGAGGAGTTTTGACGTTTTTGTGCAATTTCAAACACAACTTTGTCTATTCGCATCTTCATCTTACGAAACGTGGCACGAAGGCTCAACTAGCAAGTTAGACTTTTAAGAGCACTAAATAGAGTACAACGGTCCACGTTGATGCTTTGGAATCGCTCAACTCTCTCCATAGAGGAGCTTTTCACGTTTTTGTGCAATTTCAAACAAAGCTTGGTCTATTCGCGTCTTTACCTTACGAAACATGGCACGAAGGCTCAACTAGCAAGTTCGACTTCTAAAACCACTAAATAGAGTATAACGGTCCACATGGATGCTTTGGAATTTCTCAACTCTCTCCATAGAGGAGCTTTTCACGTTTTTGTGCAATTTCAAACATAACTTTGTCTATTCGCCTCTTTACCTTACGAAACGTGGCACGAAGGCTCAACTAGCAAGTTAGACTTTCAAGAGCACTCAATAGAGCACAACGGTCCACATTGATCCTTTAGAATTGCTCAACTCTCTCAATAGAGGAGCTTTTCACGTCTTTGAGCAATTTGAGACATAACTTGGTCTATTCGCATCTTTACCTTACGAAACGTGGCACGAAGGCTCAGCTAGAAAGTTAGACCTTTAAGAGCACTAAATAGAGTTCAGCGGTCCACATTGATGCTTTGGAATTGCTCAACTCTTTCCATAGAGGAGTTTTCACGTTTTTGTGCAATTTCAAACACAACTTGGTCTATTCGCATCTTCATCTTACGAAACGTGGCACGAAGGCTCAACTAGCAAGTTAGACTTTTAAGAGCACTAAATAGAGTACAACTGTCCACGTTGATGCTTTGGAATTGCTCAACTCTCTCAATAGAGGAGCTTTTCACGTCTTTGAGAAATTTGAGACATAACTTGGTCTATTCGCATCTTTACCTTACGAAACGTGGCTCGAAGGCTCAACTAGCAAGTTAGACTTTTAAGAGCACTAAATAGAGTTCAACGGTCCACATTGATGCTTTGGAATTGCTCAACTCTTTCCATAGAGGAGTTTTGACGTTTTTGTGCAATTTCAAACACAACTTTGTCTATTCGCATCTTCATCTTACGAAACGTGGCACGAAGGCTCAACTAGCAAGTTAAACTTTTAAGAGCACTAAATAGAGTACAACGGTCCACGTTGATGCTTTGGAATTGCTCAACTCTCTCCATAGAGGAGCTTTTCACGTTTTTGTGCAATTTCAAACAAAGCTTGGTCTATTCGCGTCTTTACCTTACGAAACGTGGCACGAAGGCTCAACTAGCAAGTTAGACATTTAAGACGACTAAAGAGAGTACAACGGTCCAGATTGATGCTTTGGGATTGCTCAAGTCTCTCCATGGAGGAGCTTTTCATGTCTTTGAGAATTTTGAGACATAACTTGGTCTATTCGCGTCTTTACCTTACGAAACGTGGCACGAAGGCTCAACTAGCAAGTTAGACATTTAAGAGGACTAAATAGAGTACAACAGTCCATATTGATAATTTGGAATTGTTCAACTCTCTCCATAGAAGAGCTTTTCACGTTTTTGTGCAATTTCAAACATAACTTGGTCTATTTGCAGCTTTACCTTACGAAACATGGCACGAAGGCTCAACTAAAAAATTAGACTTTTAAGAGCAGTAAATAGAGTACAACGGTCCACGTTGATGCTTGGGAATTTCTCAACTCTCTCCATAGAGGAGCTTTTGACGTTTTTGAGCAATTTGACACATAACTTGGTCTATTCGCGTCTTTACCTTACGAAACGTGGCACGAAGGCTCAACTAGCAAGTTAGACTTTTAAGAGCACTAAATAGAGTACAACGGTCCACATTGATGCTTTGGAAGTGCTCAAGTTTCTCCATATAGGAGCTTTTCACGTTTTTGTGGAATTTGAAACATAACTTGGTCTATTCGCGCCTTTACCTTACGAAACGTGGCACGAAGGCTCAATTAGCAAGTTAGACTCTTAACAGCACTAAATAGAGTACAACGGTCCATGTTGACGCTTTGGAATTGCTCAACTCTCTCCATAGAGGAGCTTTTCACGTTTTTGTGCAATTTCAAACATAACGTGGTCTATTTCCATCTTTACCTTACGAAACGTGGCACGAAGGCTCAACTAGCAAGTTAGACTTTTAAGAGAACTAAATAGAGTAGAACGGTCCTTGTTGATGCTTTGGGATTGCTCAACTCTCGCTTTTCACGTCTTTGAGAATTTTGAGACATAACTTGGTCTATTCGCGTCTTTACCTTACGAAACGTGGCACGAAGGCTCAACTAGCAAGTTAGACATTTAAGAGGAATAAATATAGTACAACGGTCCAGATTGATGCTTTGGGATTGCTCAAGTCTCTGCATAGAGGAGCTTTTCATGTCTTTGAGAATTTTGAGACATAACTTGGTCTATTCGCGTCTTTACCTTACGAAACATGGCACGAAGGCTGAACTAGCAAGTTAGACATTTAAGAGGACTACATAGAGTACAACGGTCCAGATTGATGCTTTGGGATTGCTCAAGTCTCTGCATAGAGGAGCTTTTCATGTCTTTGAGAATTTTGAGACATAACTTGGTCTATTCGCGTCTTTACCTTACGAAATATGGCACGAAGGCTCAACTAGCAAGTTAGACATTTAAGAGGACTAAATAGAGTACAACGGTCCAGATTGATGCTTTGGGAATTCTCAAGTCTCTCCATAGAGGAGCTTTTCACGTTTTTGTGCAATTTGAAACGTAACTTGGTCTATTCGCGCATTTACCTTACGAAACGTGGCACGAAGGCTCAACTAGCAAGTTAGACTTTTAACAGCACTAAATAGAGTACAACGGTCCACGTTGATGCTTTGGAATTGCTCAACTCTCTCCATAGAGGAGCTTTTCACGTTTTTGTGCAATTTCAAACAAAGCTTGGTCTATTCGCGTCTTTACCTTACGAAACATGGCACGAAGGCTCAACTAGCAAGTTCGACTTCTAAAACCACTAAATAGAGTATAACGGTCCACATGGATGCTTTGGAATTTCTCAACTCTCTCCATAGAGGAGCTTTTCACGTTTTTGTGCAATTTCAAACATAACTTTGTCTATTCGCCTCTTTACCTTACGAAACGTGGCACGAAGGCTCAACTAGCAAGTTAGACTTTCAAGAGCACTCAATAGACCACAACGGTCCACATTGATCCTTTAGAATTGCTCAACTATCTCAATAGAGGAGCTTTTCACGTCTTTGAGCAATTTGAGACATAACTTGGTCTATTCGCATCTTTACCTTACGAAACGTGGCACGAATGCTCAGCTTGAAAGTTAGACCTTTAAGTGCACTAAATAGAGTTCAGCGGTCCACATTGATGCTTTGGAATTGCTCAACTCTTTCCATAGAGGAGTTTTCACGTTTTTGTGCAATTTCAAACACAACTTGGTCTATTCGCATCTTCATCTTACGAAACGTGGCACGAAGGCTCAACTAGCAAGTTAGACTTGTAAGAGCACTAAATAGAGTACAACTGTCCACGTTGATGGTTTGGAATTGCTCAACTCTCTCAATAGAGGAGCTTTTCACGTCTTTGAGCAATTTGAGACATAACTTGGTCTATTCACATCTTTACCTTACGAAACGTGGCACGAAGGCTCAACTAGCAAGTTAGACTTTTAAGAGCACTAAATCGAGTTCAACGGTCCACATTGATGCTTTGGAATTGCTCAACTCTTTCCATAGAGGAGTTTTGACGTTTTTGTGCAATTTCAAACACAACTTTGTCTATTCGCATCTTCATCTTACGAAACGTGGCACGAAGGCTCAACTAGCAAGTTAGACTTTTAAGAGCACTAAATAGAGTACAACGGTCCACGTTGATGCTTTGGAATTGCTCAACTCTCTCCATAGAGGAGCTTTTCACGTTTTTGTGCAATTTCAAACAAAGCTTGGTCTATTCGCGTCTTTACCTTACGAAACGTGGCACGAAGGCTCAACAAGCAAGTTAGACATTTAAGACGACTAAATAGAGTACAACGGTCCAGATTGATGCTTTGGGATTGCTCAAGTCTCTCCATGGAGGAGCTTTTCATGTCTTTGAGAATTTTGAGACATAACTTGGTCTATTCGCGTCTTTACCTTACGAAACGTGGCACGAAGGCTCAACTAGCAAGTTAGACATTTACGAGGACTAAATAGAGTACAACAGTCCACATTGATACTTTGGAATTGTTCAACTCTCTCTATAGAAGAGTTTTTCACGTTTTTGTGCAATTTCAAACATAACTTGGTCTATTTGCAGCTTTACCTTACGAAACATGGCACGAAGGCTCAACTAAAAAATTAGACTTTTAAGAGCAGTAAATAGAGTACAACGGTCCACGTTGATGCTTGGGAATTTCTCAACTCTCTCCATAGAGGAGCTTTTGACGTTTTTGAGCAATTTGACACATAACTTGGTCTATTCGCGTCTTTACCTTACGAAACGTGGCACGAAGGCTCAACTAGCAAGTTAGACTTTTAAGAGCACTAAATAGAGCACAACGGTCCACATTGATGCTTTGGAAGTGCTCAAGTCTCTCCATAGAGGAGCTTTTCACGTTTTTGTGGAATTTGAAACATAACTTGGTCTATTCGCGCCTTTACCTTACGAAACGTGGCACGAAGGCTCAATTAGCAAGTTAGACTCTTAACAGCACTAAATAGAGTACAACGGTCCACGTTGACGCTTTGGAATTGCTCAACTCTCTCCATAGAGGAGCTTTTCATGTTTTTGTGCAATTTCAAACATAACGTGGTCTATTTCCATCTTTACCTTACGAAACGTGGCACGAAGGCTCAACTAGCAAGTTAGACTTTGAAGAGAACTAAATAGAGTAGAACGGTCCTTGTTGATGCTTTGGGATTGCTCAACTCTCTCCATAGAGGAGCTTTTCACGTCTTTGAGAATTTTGAGACAGAACTTGGTCTATTCGCGTCTTTACCTTACGAAACGTGGCACGAAGGCTCAACTAGCAAGTTAGACATTTAAGAGGAATAAATAGAGTACAATGGTCCAGATTGATGCTTTGGGATTGCTCAAGTCTCTGCATAGAGGAGCTTTTCATGTCTTTGAGAATTTTGAGACATAACTTGGTCTATTCGCGTCTTTACCTTACGAAACATGGCACGAAGGCTCAACTAGCAAGTTAGACATTTAAGAGGACTAAATAGAGTACAACGGTCCAGATTGATGCTTTGGGATTGCTCAAGTCTCTGCATAGAGGAGCTTTTCATGTCTTTGAGAATTTTGAGACATAACTTGGTCTATTCGCGTCTTTACCTTACGAAATATGGCACGAAGGCTCAACTAGCAAGTTAGACATTTAAGAGGACTAAATAGAGTACAACGGTCCAGATTGATGCTTTGGGAATTCTCAAGTCTCTCCATAGAGGAGCTTTTCACGTTTTTGTGCAATTTGAAACGTAACTTGGTCTATTCGCGCCTTTACCTTACGAAACGTGGCACGAAGGCTCAACTAGCAAGTTAGACTTTTAACAGCACTAAATAGAGTACAACGGTCCACGTTGATGCTTTGGAATTGCTCAACTCTCTCCATAGAGGAGCTTTTCACGTTTTTTTGCAATTTGAAACATAACCTGGTTTATTCGCGCCTTTACCTTACCAAACGTGGCACGAAGGCTCAACTAGCAAGTTAGACTTTTAACAGCACTAAATAGAGTACAACGGTCCACGTTGATGCTTTGGAATTGCTCAACTCTCTCCATAGAGGAGCTCTTCACGTTTTTGTGCAATTTCAAACATAACGTGGTCTATTTGCATCTTTACCTTACGAAACGTGGCACGAAGGCTCAACTAGCAAGTTAGACTTTTAAGAGAACTAAATAGAGTAGAACGGTCCTTTTTGATACTTTGGGATTGCTCAACTCTCTCCATAGAGGAGCTTTTCACGTCTTTGAGAATTTTGAGACATAACTTGGTCTATTCGCGTCTTTACCTTACGAAACGTGGCACGAAGGCTCAACTAGCAAGTTAGACATTTAAGAGGAATAAATAGAGTACAACGGTCCAGATTGATGCTTTGGGATTGCTCAAGTCTCTGCATAGAGCAGCTTTTCATGTCTTTGAGAATTTTGAGACATAACTTGGTCTATTCGCGTCTTTACCTTACGAAACATGGCACGAAGGCTGAACTAGCAAGTTAGACATTTAAGAGGACTAAATAGAGTACAACGGTCCAGATTGATGCTTTGGGATTGCTCAAGTCTCTCCATAGAGGAGCTTTTTACGTTTTTGTGCAATTTGAAACATAACTTGGTCTATTCGCGCCTTTACCTTACGAAACGTGGCACGAGGGCTCAACTAGCAAGTTAGACTTTTAACAGCACTAAATAGAGTACAACGGTCCACGTTGATGCTTTGGAATTCCTCAACTCTCTCCATAGAGGAGCTCTTCACGTTTTTGTGCAATTTCAAACATAACATGGTCTATTTGCATCTTTACCTTACGAAACGTGGCACGAAGGCTCAAGTAGCAAGTTAGACTTTCAAGAGCACTAAATAGAGTACAACGGTCCTTGTTGATGCTTTGGGATTGCCGAAATCTCTCCATAGAGGAGCTTTTCACGTCTTTGAAAATTTTGAGACATAACTTGGTCTATTCGCGTCTTTACCTTACGAAACGTGGCACGAAGGCTCAACTAGCAAGTTAGACATTTAAGAGGACTAAATAGAGTACAATGGTACAGATTGATGCTTTGGGATTGCTCAAGTCTCTCCATAGAGGAGCTTTTCATGCCTTTGAGAATTTTGTGACATAACTTGGTCTATTCGCGTCTTTACCTTACGAAACGTGGCACGAAGGCTCAACTAGCAAGTTAGACATTTAAGAGGACTAAATAGAGTACAACGGTCCAGATTGATGCTTTGGGATTGCTCAAGTCTCTGCATAGAGGAGCTTTTCATGCCTTTGAGAATTTTGAGACATAACTTGGTCTATTCGCGTCTTTACCTTACGAAACATGGCAAGAAGGCTCAACTAGCAAGTTAGACATTTAAGATGACTAAATAGAGTACAACGGTCCAGATTGATGCTTTGGGATTGCTCAAGTCTCTCCATAGAGGAGCTTTTCACGTTTTTGTGCAATTTGAAACATAACTTGGTCTATTCGCACCTTTACCTTACGAAACGTGGCACGAAGGCTCAACTAGCAAGTTAGACTTTTAACAGCACTAAATAGAGTACAACGGTCCACGTTGATGCTTTGGAATTGCTCAACTCTCTCCATAGAGGAGCTTTTCACGTTTTTGTGCAATTTGAAACATAACTTGGTCTATTCGCGCCTTTACCTTACGAAACGTGGCACGAAGGCTCAAGTAGCAAGTTAGACTTTTAAGAGCACTAAATAGAGTACAACGGTCCATGTTGATGCTTTGGGAATGCCCAACTCTCTCCATAGAGGAGCTTTTCACATCTTTGCGAATTTTGAGACATAACTTGGTCTATTCGCGTCTTTACCTTACGAAACGTGGCACGAAGGCTCAACTAGCAAGTTAGACATTTAAGAGGACTAAATAGAGTACAACGGTACAGATTGATTCTTTGGGATTGCTCAAGTCTCTCCATAGAGGAGCTTTTCATTCCTTTGAGAATTTTGAGACATAACTTGGTCTATTCGCGTCTTTACCTTACGAAACGTGGCACGAAGGCTCAACTAGCAAGTTAGACATTTAAGAGGACTAAATAGAGTACAACGGTCCACATTGATACTTTGGAATTGTTCAACTCTTTCCATAGGGGAGCTTTTCACGTCTTTGAGGAATTTGAGACATAACTTTGTCTATTCGCATCATTTCCTTACGAAACGTGGCACGAAGGTCACGAAGGCTCAACTAGCAAGTTAGACTTTTAAGAGCACCCAATAGTGTACAATGGTCGACATTGATGCTTTGGTATTGCCCAACTCTCTCCATAGAGGAGCTTTTCACGTCTTTGAGAAATTTGAGACATAAGTTGGTCTATTCGTGTCTTTACCTTACAAAACGTGGCACGAAGGCTCAATTAGCAAGTTAGACTTTTAAAAGCACTAAGTAGAGTACAACAATCCACATTGACGCTTTGGAGTTGCTCAACTCTCTCCATAGAGGAGCTTTTCATGTCTTTGAGAATTTTGAGACATAACTTGGTCTATTCGCGTCTTTACCTTACGAAACGTGGCACGAAGGCTCAACTAGCAAGTTAGACATTTAAGACGACTAAATAGAGTACAACGGTCCAGATTGATGCTTTGGGATTGCTCAAGTCTCTCCGTGGAGGAGAGGTTTTAATGTCTTTGAGAATTTTGAGACATAACTTGGTCTATTCGCGTATTTGCCTTACGAAACGTGGCACGAAGGCTCAACTAGCAAGTTAGACATTTAAGAGGACTAAATAGAGTACAACGGTCCCCATTGATACTTTGGAATTGTTCAACTCTCTCCATAGAGGAGCTTTTCACGTTTTTGAGCAATTTGAGACATAACTTGGTATATTAGCGTCTTTACCTTACGAACCGTGGCACGAATCCTCAACTAGAAAGTTAGACTTTTAAGAGCACTAAATAGAGTACAACGGTCCACATTGATGCTTTGGAATTGCTCAACTCTCTCCATAGAGGAGCTTTTCACGTTTTTGTGCAATTTCAAACATAACTTGGTCTATTCGCGTCTTTACCTTACGAAACGTGGCACGAAGGCTCAACTAGCAAGTTAGACATTTAAGAGGACTAAATAGAGTACAACGGTACAGATTGATGCTTTGGGATTGCTCAAGTCTCTCCATAGAGGAGCTTTTCATGCCTTTGAGAATTTTGAGACATAACTTGGTCTATTCACGTCTTTACCTTACGAAACGTGGCACGAAGGCTCAACTAGCAAGTTAGACATTTAAGAGGACTAAATAGAGTACAACGGTCCACATTGATACTTTGGAATTGTTCAACTCTTTCCATAGGGGAGCTTTTCACGTCTTTGAGGAATTTGAGACATAACTTTGTCTATTCGCATCATCTCCTTACGAAACGTGGCACGAAGGCTCAACTAGCAAGTTAGACTTTTAAGAGCACCGAATAGTGTACAATGGTCGACATTGATGCTTTGGTATTGTTCAACTCTTTCCATAGGGGAGCTTTTCACGTCTTTGAGGAATTTGAGACATAACTTTGTCTATTCGCATCATCTCCTTACAAAACGTGGCATGAAGGCTCAACTAGCAAGTTAGACATTTAAGAGGACTAAATAGAGTACAACAATCCACATTGATACTTTGGAGTTGTTCAACACTCTCCATAGAGGAGCTTTTCACGTTTTTGTGCAATTTGAAACATAACTTGGTCTATTCGCGCCTTTACCTTACGAAACGTGGCACGAAGGCTCAATTAGGAAGTTAGACTCTTAACAGCACTAAATAGAGTACAACGGTCCACGTTGATGCTTTGGAATTGCTCAACTCTCTCCATAGAGGAGCTTTTCACGTTTTTGTGCAATTTCAAACATAACGTGGTCTATTTGCATCTTTACCTTACGAAATGTGGTACGAAGGCTCAACTAGCAAGTTAGACATTTAAGAGGACTAAATAGAGTACAACGGTACAGATTGATGCTTTGGGATTGCGCAAGTCTCTCCATAGAGGAGCTTTTCATGCCTTTGAGAATTTTGAGACATAACTTGGTCTATTCGCGTCTTTACCTTACGAAACGTGGCACGAAGGCTCAACTAGCAAGTTAGACATTTAAGAGGACTAAATAGAGTACAACGGTACAGATTGATGCTTTGGGATTGCTCAAGTCTCTCCATAGAGGAGCTTTTCATGCCTTTGATAATTTTGAGACATAACTTGGTCTATTCGCGTCTTTACCTTACGAAACGTGGCACGAAGGCTCAACTAGCAAGTTAGACATTTAAGAGGACTAAATAGAGTACAACGGTCCACATTGATACTTTGGAATTGTTCAACTCTTTCCATAGGGGAGCTTTTCACGTCTTTGAGGAATTTGAGACATAACTTTGTCTATTCGCATCATCTCCTTACAAAACGTGGCATGAAGGCTCAATTAGCAAGTTAGACTTTTAAGAGCACTAAGTAGAGTACAACAATCCACATTGAAGCTTTGGAGTTGCTCAACTCTCTCCATAGAGGAGCTTTTCACGTCTTTGAGAATTTTGAGACATAACTTGGTCTATTCGCGTCTTTACCTTACGAAACGTGGCACGAAGGCTCAACTAGCAAGTTAGACATTAAAGACGACTAAATAGAGTACAACGGTCCAGATTGATGCTTTGGGATTGCTCAAGTCTCTCCATAGAGGAGCTTTTTACGTTTTTGTGCAATTTGAAACATAACTTGGTGTATTCGCGCCTTTACCTTACGAAACGTGGCACGAGGGTTCAACTAGCAAGTTAGACTTTTAACAGCACTAAATAGAGTACAACAGTCCACGTTGATGCTTTGGAATTGCTCAACTCTCTCCATAGAGGAGCTCTTCACGTTTTTGTGCAATTTCAAACATAACATGGTCTATTTGCATCTTTACCTTACGAAACGTGGCACGAAGGCTCAAGTAGCAAGTTAGACTTTCAAGAGCACTAAATAGAGTACAACGGTCCATGTTGATGCTTTGGCATTGCCCAACTCTCTCCATAGAGGAGCTTTTCACGTCTTTGAGAATTTTGAGACATAACTTGGTCTATTCGCGTCTTTACCTTACGAAACATGGCACGAAGGCTCAACTAGCAAGTTAGACATTTAAGAGGACTAAATAGAGTACAACGGTCCAGATTGATGCTTTGGGATTGCTCAAGTCTCTCCATAGAGGAGCTTTTCATGCCTTTGAGAATTTTGCGACATAACTTGGTCTATTCGCGTCTTTACCTTACGAAACGTGGCACGAAGGTTCAACTAGCAAGTTAGACATTTAAGAGGACTAAATAGAGTACAACGGTCCAGATTAAAGCTTTGGGATTGCTCAAGCCTCTGCATAGAGGAGCTTTTCATGTCTTTGAGAATTTTGAGACATAACTTGGTCTATTCGCGTCTTTACCTTACGAAACATTGCACGAAGGCTCAACTAGCAAGTTAGACATTTAAGAGGACTAAATAGAGTACAACGGTCCAGATTGATGCTTTGGGATTGCTCAAGTCTCTCCATAGAGGAGCATTTCACGTTTTTGTGCAATTTGAAACATAACTTGGTCTATTCGCGCCTTTACCTTACGAAACGTGGGACGAAGGCTCAACTAGCAAGTTAGACTTTTAACAGCGCTAAATAGAGTACAACGGTCGACGTTGATGCTTTGGAATTGCTCAACTCTCTCCATAGAGGAGCTTTTCACGTTTTTGTGCAATTTGAAACATAACTTGGTCTATTCGCGCCTTTACCTTACGAAACGTGGCACGAAGGCTCAAGTAGCAAGCTAGACTTTTAAGAGCACTAAATAGAGTACAACGGTCCATGTTGATGCTTTGGGATTGCCCAACTCTCTCCATAGAGGAGCTTTTCACGTCTTTGCGAATTTTGAGACATAACTTGGTCTATTCGCATCTTTACCTTACGAAACGTGGCACGAAGGCTCAACTAGCAAGTTAGACATTTAAGAGGACTAAATAGAGTACAACGGTCCAGATTGATGCTTTGGGATTGCTCAAGTCTCTGCATAGAGGAGCTTTTCATGTCTTTGAGAATTTTGAGACATAACTTGGTCTATTCGCGTCTTTACCTTACGAACCATGGCACGAAGGCTCAACTAGCAAGTTAGACATTTAACAGGACTAAATAGAGTACAACGGTCTAGATTGATGCTTTGGGATTGCTCAAGTCTCTCCATAGAGGAGCTATTTACGTTTTTGTGCAATTTGAAACATAACTTGGTCTATTCGCGCCTTTACCTTACGAAACGTGGCACGAAGGCTCAAGTAGCAAGCTAGACTTTTAAGAGCACTAAATAGAGTACAACGGTCCATGTTGATGCTTTGGGATTGCCCAACTCTCTCCATAGAGGAGCTTTTCACGTCTTTGCGAATTTTGAGACATAACTTGGTCTATTCGCATCTTTACCTTACGAAACGTGGCACGAAGGCTCAACTAGCAAGTTAGACATTTAAGAGGACTAAATAGAGTACAACGGTCCAGATTGATGCTTTGGGATTGCTCAAGTCTCTGCATAGAGGAGCTTTTCATGTCTTTGAGAATTTTGAGACATAACTTGGTCTATTCGCGTCTTTACCTTACGAACCATGGCACGAAGGCTCAACTAGCAAGTTAGACATTTAACAGGACTAAATAGAGTACAACGGTCTAGATTGATGCTTTGGGATTGCTCAAGTCTCTCCATAGAGGAGCTATTTACGTTTTTGTGCAATTTGAAACATAACTTGGTCTATTCGCGCCTTTACCTTACGAAACGTGGCACGAGGGCTCAACTAGCAAGTTAGACTTTTAACAGCACTAAATAGAGTACAACGGACCACGTTGATGCTTTGGAATTGCTCAACTCTCTATATAGAGGAGCTCTTCACGTTTTTGTGCAATTTCAAACATAACGTGGTCTATTTGCATCTTTACCTTACGAAACGTGGCACGAAGGCTCAAGTAGCAAGTTAGACCTTCAAGAGCACTAAATAGAGTACAACGGTCCATGCTGATGCTTTGGGATTTCCCAACTCTCTCCATAGAGGAGCTTTTCACGTCTTTGAGAATTTTGAGACATGACTTGGTCTATTCGCGTCTTTACCTTACGAAACGTGGCACGAAGGCTCAACTAGCAAGTTAGACATTTAAGAGGACTAAATAGAGTACAACGGTACAGATTGATGCTTTGGGATTGCTCAAGTCTGTCCATAGAGGAGCTTTTCATGCCTTTGAGCAATTTGAGACATAAGTTGGTCTATTCGTGTCTTTACCTTACAAAACGTGGCACGAAGGCTCAATTAGCAAGTTAGACTTTTAAGAGCACTAAGTAGAGTACAACAATCCACATTGATGCTTTGGAGTTGCTCAACTCTCTCCATAGAGGAGCTTTTCACGTCTTTGAGAATTTTGAGACATAACTTGGTCTATTCGCGTCTTTACCTTACGAAACGTGGCACGAAGGCTCAACTAGCAAGTTAGACTTTTAAGAGCACTAGATAGAGTACAACGGTCCACATTGATGCTTTGGAAGTGCTCAAGTCTCTCCATAGAGGAGCTTTTCACGTTTTTGTGCAATTTGAAACATAACTTGGTCTATTCGCACCTTTACCTTACGAAACGTGGCACCAAGGCTCAATTAGCAAGTTAGACTCTTAACAGCACTAAATAGAGTACAACGGTCCACGTTGATGCTTTCGAATTGCTCAACTCTCTCCATAGAGGAGCTTTTCACGTTTTTGTGCAATTTCAAACATAACGTGGTCTATTTGCATCTTTACCTTACGAAACGTGGCACGAAGGCTGAACTAGCAAGTTGGACTTTTAAGAGCACTAAATAGAGTAGAACGGTCCTTGTTGATGCTTTGGAATTGCTCGACTCTCTCCATAGATAAGCTTTTGGCGTTTTGGAGCAATTTGAGACATAACTTGGTCTGTTCGCATCTTTACCTTACAAAACGTGGCACGAAGGCTCAACTAGCAAGTTAGACTTTTAAGAGCACCCAATAGTGTACAATGGTCGACATTGATGCTTTGTAATTGCCCAACTCTCTCCATAGAAGAGCTTTTCACGTCTTTGAGCAATTTGAGACATAAGTTGGTCTATTCGTGTCTTTACCTTACAAAACGTGGCACGAAGGCTCAACTAGCAAGTTAGACTTTTAAGAGCACTAAGTAGAGTACAACAATCTGCATTGATGCTTTCGAGTTGCTCAACTCTCTCCATAGAGGAGCTTTTCACGTCTTTGAGAATTTTGAGACATAACTTGGTCTATTCGCGTCTTTACCTTACGAAACGTGGCACGAAGGCTCAACTAGCAAGTTAGACATTTAAGACGACTAAATATAGTACAACGGTCCAGATTGATGCTTTGGGATTGCTCAAGTCTCTCCATGGAGGAGCTTTTCATGTCTTTGATTATTTTGAGACATAACTTGGTCTATTCGCGTCTTTATCTTACGAAACGTGGCACGAAGGCTCAACTAGCAAGTTAGACATTTAGGAGGACTAAATAGAGTACAACGGTCCACATTGATACTTTGGAATTGTTCAACTCTCTCCATAGTGGAGCTTTTCACGTTTTTGTGCAATTTCAAACATAACTTGGTCTATTTGCATCTTTACCTTACGAAACATGGCACGAAGGCTCAACTAACAAGTTAGACTTTTAAGAGCAGTAAATAGAGTACAACGGTCCATGTTGATGCTTGGGAATTTCTCAACTCTCTCCATAGAGGAGTTTTTGACGTTTTTGAGCAATTTGACACATAACTTGGTCTATTCGCGTCTTTACCTTACGAAACGTGGCACGAAGGCTCAACTAGCAAGTTAGACTTTTAAGAGCACTAAATAGAGTACAACGGTCCACATTGATGCTTTGGAATTGCTCGACTCTCTCCATAGATCAGCTTTTGGCGTTTTGGAGCAATTTGAGACATAACTTGGTCTGTTCGCGTCTTTACCTTACAAAACGTGGCACGAAGGCTCAACTAGCAAGTTAGACTTTTAAGAGCACCCAATAGTGTACAATGGTCGACATTGATGCTTTGTAATTGCCCAACTCTCTCCATAGAAGAGCTTTTCACGTCTTTGAGCAATTTGAGACATAAGTTGGTCTATTCGTGTCTTTACCTTACAAAACGTGGCACGAAGGCTCAACTAGCAAGTTAGACTTTTAAGAGCACTAAGTAGAGTACAACAATCTGCATTGATGCTTTCGAGTTGCTCAACTCTCTCCATAGAGGAGCTTTTCACGTCTTTGAGAATTTTGAGACATAACTTGGTCTATTCGCGTCTTTACCTTACGAAACGTGGCACGAAGGCTCAACTAGCAAGTTAGACATTTAAGACGACTAAATAGAGTACAACGGTCCAGATTGATGCTTTGGGATTGCTCAAGTCCCTCCATGGAGGAGCTTTTCACGTTTTTGTGCAATTTCAAACATAACGTGGTCTATTTGCATCTTTACCTTACGAAACGTGGCACGAAGGCTGAACTAGCAAGTTAGACTTTTAAGAGCACTAAATAGAGTAGAACGGTCCTTGTTGATGCTTTGGAATTGCTCGACTCTCTCCATAGATAAGCTTTTGGCGTTTTTGAGCAATTTGAGACATAACTTGGTCTGTTCGCGTCTTTACCTTACGAAACGTGGCACGAAGGCTCAACTAGCAAGTTAGACTTTTAAGAGCACTAAGTAGAGTACAACAATCTGCATTGATGCTTTCGAGTTGCTCAACTCTCTCCATAGAGGAGCTTTTCACGTCTTTGAGAATTTTGAGACATAACTTGGTCTATTCGCGTCTTTACCTTACGAAACGTGGCACGAAGGCTCAACTAGCAAGTTAGACATTTAAGACGACTAAATAGAGTACAACGGTCCAGATTGATGCTTTGGGATTGCTCAAGTCCCTCCATGGAGGAGCTTTTCATGTCTTTGATTATTTTGAGACATAACTTGGTCTATTCGCGTCTTTACCTTACGAAACGTGGCACGAAGGCTCAACTAGCAAGTTAGACATTTAAGAGGACTAAATAGAGTACAACGGTCCACATTGATACTTTGGAATTGTTCAACTCTCTCCATAGTGGAGCTTTTCACGTTTTTGTGCAATTTCAAACATAACTTGGTCTATTTGCATCTTTACCTTACGAAACATGGCACGAAGGCTCAACTAACAAGTTAGACTTTTAAGAGCAGTAAATAGAGTTCAACGGTCCATGTTGATGCTTGGGAATTTCTCAACTCTCTCCATAGAGGAGCTTTTGACGTTTTTGAGCAATTTGACACATAACTTGGTCTATTCGCGTCTTTACCTTACGAAACGTGGCACGAAGGCTCAACTAGCAAGTTAGACTTTTAAGAGCACTAAATAGAGTACAACGGTCCACATTGATGCTTTGGAAGTGCTCAAGTCTCTCCATAGAGGAGCTTTTCACGTTTTTGCGCAATTTGAAACATAACTTGGTCTATTCGCGCCTTTACCTTACGAAACGTGGCACGAAGGCTCAATTAGCAAGTTAGACTCTTAACAGCACTAAATAGAGTACAACGGTCCACGTTGATGCTTTCGAATTGCACAACTCTCTCCATAGAGGAGCTTTTCACGTTTTTGTGCAATTTCAAACATAACGTGGTCTATTTGCATCTTTACCTTACGAAACGTGGCACGAAGGCTGAACTAGCAAGTTAGACTTTTAAGAGCACTAAATAGAGTAGAACGGTCCTTGTTGATGCTTTGGAATTGCTCGACTCTCTCCATAGATAAGCTTTTGGCGTTTTTGAGCAATTTGAGACATAACTTGGTCTGTTCGCGTCTTTACCTTACGAAACGTGGCACGAAGGCTCAACTAGCAAGTTAGACTTTTAAGAGCACTAAGTAGAGTACAACAATCTGCATTGATGCTTTCGAGTTGCTCAACTCTCTCCATAGAGGAGCTTTTCACGTCTTTGAGAATTTTGAGACATAACTTGGTCTATTCGCGTCTTTACCTTACGAAACGTGGCACGAAGGCTCAACTAGCAAGTTAGACATTTAAGACGACTAAATAGAGTACAACGGTCCAGATTGATGCTTTGGGATTGCTCAAGTCCCTCCATGGAGGAGCTTTTCATGTCTTTGATTATTTTGAGACATAACTTGGTCTATTCGCGTCTTTACCTTACGAAACGTGGCACGAAGGCTCAACTAGCAAGTTAGACATTTAAGAGGACTAAATAGAGTACAACGGTCCACATTGATACTTTGGAATTGTTCAACTCTCTCCATAGTGGAGCTTTTCACGTTTTTGTGCAATTTCAAACATAACTTGGTCTATTTGCATCTTTACCTTACGAAACATGGCACGAAGGCTCAACTAACAAGTTAGACTTTTAAGAGCAGTAAATAGAGTACAACGGTCCATGTTGATGCTTGGGAATTTCTCAACTCTCTCCATAGAGGAGCTTTTGACGTTTTTGAGCAATTTGACACATAACTTGGTCTATTCGCGTCTTTACCTTACGAAACGTGGCACGAAGGCTCAACTAGCAAGTTAGACTTTTAAGAGCACTAAATAGAGTACAACGGTCCACATTGATGCTTTGGAAGTGCTCAAGTCTCTCCATAGAGGAGCTTTTCACGTTTTTGCGCAATTTGAAACATAACTTGGTCTATTCGCGCCTTTACCTTACGAAACGTGGCACGAAGGCTCAATTAGCAAGTTAGACTCTTAACAGCACTAAATAGAGTACAACGGTCCACGTTGATGCTTTCGAATTGCACAACTCTCTCCATAGAGGAGCTTTTCACGTTTTTGTGCAATTTCAAACATAACGTGGTCTATTTGCATCTTTACCTTACGAAACGTGGCACGAAGGCTGAACTAGCAAGTTAGACTTTTAAGAGCACTAAATAGAGTAGAACGGTCCTTGTTGATGCTTTGGAATTGCTCGACTCTCTCCATAGATAAGCTTTTGGCGTTTTTGAGCAATTTGAGACATAACTTGGTCTGTTCGCGTCTTTACCTTACGAAACGTGGCACGAAGGCTCAACTAGCAAGTTAGACTTTTAAGAGCACCCAATAGTGTACAATGGTCGACATTGATGCTTTGTAATTGCCCAACTCTCTCCATAGAAGAGCTTTTCACGTCTTTGAGCAATTTGAGACATAAGTTGGTATATTCGTGTCTTTACCTTACAAAACGTGGCACGAAGGCTCAACTAGCAAGTTAGACTTTTAAGAGCACTAAGTAGAGTACAACAATCCACATTGATGCTTTCGAGTTGCTCAACTCTCTCCATAGAGGAGCTTTTCACGTCTTTGAGAAATTTGAGACATAACTTGGTCTATTCGCGTCTTTACTTTACGAAACGTGGCGCGAACGCTCAACTAGCATGTTAGACTTTTAAGAGCACTAAGTAGAGTACAACGGTCCACATTGATGCTTTGGAATTGCTCTAATCTTTCCGTTGAGGAGCTTTTCACGTTTATGTGCAATTTCAAACATAACTTTGTCGATTTGCATCTTTACCTTACAAAACGTGGCACAAAGGCTCAACTAGCAAGTTAGAATTTTAAGAGCACTTAATAGAGTACAACGATCCACATTGATGCTTTGGAATTCCTCAACTCTCTCCATAGAGGAGCTTCTCACGACTTTGAGCAATGTGAGACATAACTTGGTCTATTCGCGTCTTTACATTACGAAACGTGGCACGAAGGCTCAACAAGCAAGTTAGACTTTCAAGAGCACTAAATAGAGTACAACGGTCCACATTTATGCTTTGGAATTGCTCAACTCTCTCCATAGGGGAGCTTTTCACGTCTTTGAGCAATATGAGACGTAACTTGGTCTATTCGCGTCTTTACCTTACGAAACGTGGCACGAAGGGTCAACTAGCAAGTTAGACGTTTAAGAGCACTAAATAGAGTACAACGGTCAACATTGATGTTTTGGAATTGCTCAACTCTCTCCATAGAGGAGCTTCTCACGTTTTTGTGCAATTTCAAACATAACTTGGTCTATTCGCGCATTTACCTTACGAAACATGGCAGGAAGCCTCAACTAGCAAGTTAGACTTTTAAGAGCACTCAATAGTGTACAATGGTCCACATTTATGCTTTGGAATTCCTCAACTCTCTCCATAGAGGAGCTTCTCACGTCTTTGAGCAATTTGAGACATAACATGGTATATTCGCATGTTTACCTTACGAAACGTGGCACGAAGGCTCAGCTAGCAAGTTAGACTTTTAAGAGCACTAAATAGAGTACAACGGTCCACATTGATGCTTTGGAATTGCTCAACTCTTTCCATAGGGGAGCTTTTGACGTCTTGGAGGAATGAGACATAACCCGGTCTATTCGCATCTTTCCCTCACGAAACGTAGCACGAAGGCTCAACTAGCAAGTTAGACTTTTAAGAGCACTAAATAGAGTACAAAGGTCCACATTGATGTTTTGGAATTGCTCAACTCTTTCGATATGGTAGCATTTCACATCTTTGAGGAATTTGAGACATAACTTGGTCTATTCGCATCTTTTCCTTACGAAACGTGGCACGAAGGCTCAACAAGCAAGTTAGACTTTTAAGAGCACTAAATAGAGTACAACGGTCCACATTTATGCTTTGGAATTGCTCAACTCTCTCCATAGGGGAGCTTTTCACGTCTTTGAGCAATATGAGACGTAACTTGGTCTATTCGCGTCTTTACCTTACGAAACGTGGCACGAAGGGTCAACTAGCAAGTTAGACTTTTAAGAGCACTAAATAGAGTACAACGGTCAACATTGATGTTTTGGAATTGCTCAACTCTCTCCATTGAGGAGCTTTTCACGTTTTTGTGCAATTTCAAACATAACTTGGTCTATTCGCGCCTTTACCTTACGAAACATGGCAGGAAGCCTCAACTAGCAAGTTAGACTTTTAAGAGCACTCAATAGTGTACAATGGTCCACATTTATGCTTTGGAATTCCTCAACTCTCTCCATAGAGGAGCTTCTCACGTCTTTGAGCAATTTGAGACATAACATGGTATGTTCGCGTGTTTACCTTACGAAACGTGGCACGAAGGCTCAGCTAGCAAGTTAGACTTTTAAGAGCACTAAATAGAGTACAACGGTCCACATTGATGCTTTGGAATTGCTCAACTCTTTCCATAGGGGAGCTTTTGATGTCTTGGAGGAATGAGACATAACCCGGTCTATTCGCATCTTTCCCTTACGAAACGTGGCACGAAGGCTCAACTAGCAAGTTAGACTTTTAAGAGCACTAAATAGAGTACAACGGTCCACATTGATGTTTTGGAATTGCTCAACTCTTTCGATATGGGAGCATTTTACATCTTTGAGGAATTTGAGACATAACTTGGTCTATTCGCATCTTTTCCTTACGAAACGTGGCACGAAGGCTCAACTAGCAAGTTAGACTTTAAAGAGAACTCAATAGTGTACAATGGTCCACATTGATGCTTTGGAATTGTCCAACTCTCTCCATAGAGGAGCTTTTCACGTCGTTGAGCAATTTGAGACATAAGTTGGTCTATTCGCGTCTTTACTTTACGAAACGTGGCACGAAGGCTCAACTAGCAAGTTAGACTTTTAAGAGCACTAAATAGAGTACAAAAATCCACATTGATGCTTTGGAGTTGCTCAACTCTCTCCATTGACAAGCTTTTCACGTCTTTGAGCAATTTGAGACATAACTTGGTCTGTTCGCGTCTTTACTTTACGAAACGTGGCGCGAAGGCTCAACTAGCAAGGTAGACTTTTAAGAGCACTAAATAGATTACAACGGTCCACATTGATGCTTTGGAATTGCTCTACTCTTTCCATAGAGGAGCTTTTCACATTTATGTTCAATTTCAAACATAACTTGGTCGATTCACATCTTTACCTTAAAAAACGTGGCAATAAGGATCAACTAGCAAGTTAGACATTTAAGAGCACTCAATAGAGTACAACGATCCACATTGATGCTTTGGAATTCATCAACTCTCTCCATAGACGAGCTTCTCACGACTTTGAGGAATTTGAGACATAACTTGGTCTATTAGCATCTTTTCCTTACGAAACATGGCACGAAGGTTCAACTAGCAAGTTAGACATTTAAGAGCACTCAATAGTGTACAATGGTCCACATTGATGCTTTGGAATTGCCCAACTCTCTCTATAGAGGAGCTTTTCACGTCTTTGAGCAATTTGAGACATAAGTTGGTCCATTCGTGTCTTTACCTAACGAAACGTGGCACGAAGGCTCAACTAGCAAGTTAGACTTTTAAGAGCACTAAATAGAGTACAACAATCCACATTGATGCTTTGGAGTTGCTCAACTCTCTCCATAGAGGAGCTTTTCACGTCTTTGAGCAATTTGAGACATAACTTGGTCTATTCACGTCTTTACTTTACGAAACGTGGCGCGAACGCTCAACTAGCAAGTTAGACTTTTAAGAGCACTTAATAGAGTACAACGGTCCTCATTGATGATTTGGAATTGCTCTACTCTTTCCATAGAGGAGCTTCTCACGACTTTGAGCAATTTGAGACATAACTTGGTCTATTCGCGTCTTTACATTACGAAACGTGGCACGAAGGCTCAACAAGCAAGTTAGACTTTTAAGAGCATTAAATAGAGTACAACGGTCCACATTTATGCTTTGGAATTGCTCAACTCTCTCCATTGGGGAGCTTTTCACGTCTTTGTGCAATATGAGACATAACTTGGTCTATTCACGTCTTTACCTTACGAAGCGTGGCACGAAGTGTCAACTAGCAAGTGAGACTTTTAAGAGCCTTAAATAGAGTGCAACGGTCAACATTGATGCTTTGGAATTGCTCAACTCTCTCCATAGGGGAGCTTTTCACGTTTTTGTGCAATTTCAAACATAACTTGGTCTGTTCGCGCTTTTACCTTACGAAACATGGCACGAAGCCTCAACTAGCAAGTTAGAATTTTAAGAGCACTCAATAGTGTACAATGGTCCACATTGATGCTTTGGAATTGCCCAACTCTGTCCATAGAGGAGCTTCTCACGTCTTTGATCAATTTGAGACATAACTTGGTCTATTCGCGTCTTTACCTTACGAAACGTGGCACGAAGGCTCAGCTAGCAAGTTAGACTTTTAAGAGCACTAATTAGAGTACAACGGTCGACATTGATGCTTTGGAATTGCTCAACTCATTCCATAGGGGAGCTTTTCACATCTTTGAGGAATTTGAGACATAACTTAGTCTATTTGCATCTTTACCTTACGAAACGTGGCACAAAGGCTCAACTAGAAAGTTTGAATGTTAAGAGCGCTAAATAGAGTACAACGGTCCACGTTGATGCTTTGGAATTGCTCAACTCTCTCCATAGAGGAGCTTTTCACGTTTTTGTGCAATTTCAAACATAAATTGGTTTATTCGCGCCTTTACCTTACGAAACATGGCACGAAGCCTCAACTACCAAGTTAGACCTTTATGAGCACTCAATAGAGTACAATGGTCCACATTGATGCTTTGGAATTGTCCAACTCTCTCCATAGAGGAGCTTTTCACGTCTTTGAGCAATTTGAGACAAAAGTCGGTCTATTCGCGTCTTTGCCTTACGAAACGTGGCACGAAGGCTCAACTAGCAAGTTAGACTTTTAAGCGCACTAAATAGAGTACAACAATCCACATTGATGCTTTCGAGTTGCTCAACTCTCTCCATAGAGAAGCTTTTCACGTCTTTGAGCAATTTGAGACATAACTTGGTCTATTCGCGTCTTTACTTTACGAAACGTGGCGCGAAGGCTCAACAAGCAAGTTAGACTTTTAAGAGCACTAAATAGATTACAACGGTCCACATTGACGCTTTGGAATTGCTCTACTCTTTCGATAGAGGAGCTTTTCACGTTTATGTGCAATTTCAAACATAACTTGGTCGATTCGCATCTTTACCTTAAAAAACGTGGCAATAAGGCTCAACTAGCAAGTTAGACATTTAAGAGCACTCAATAGAGTACAACGATCCACATTGATGCTTTGGAATTCCTCAACTCTCTCCATAGACGAGCTTCCCACGACTTTGAGGAATTTGAGACATAACTTGCTCTATTAGCATCTTTTCCTTACGAAACATGGCCCGATGGCTCAACTAGCAAGTTAGACTTTTAAAAGCACTCAATAGTGTACAATGGTCCACATCGATGCTTTGGAATTGCCCAACTCTCTCCATAAAGGAGCTTTTCACGTCTTTGAGCAATTTGAGACATAAGTTGGTCTATTCGCGTCTTTACCTAACGAAACGTGGCACGAAGGCTGAACTAGCAAGTTAGAATTTTAAGAGCACTAAATAGAGTACAACGGTCCACATTGATGCTTTGGAATTGCTCTACTCTTTTTATAGACGAGCTTTTCACGTTTATGTGCAATTTCAAACATAACTGGGTCTATTTGCATCTTTATCTTATGAAACGTGGCACGAAGGCTCAACTAGCACGTTAGACTTTTAAGAGCACTAAATAGAGTACAACGGTCCACGTTGATGCTTTGGAATTGCTCAACTATCTCCATAGAGGAGCTTTTGACGTTTTTGAGCAATTTGAGACATAACTTGGTCTGTTCGCGTCTTTACCTTACGAAACTTGGCACGAAGGCTCAACTAGGAAGTTAGACTTTTACGAGCACTAAATAGAGTAGAACAGTCCACATTGATGCTTTGGAATTGCTCAACTCTCTCCATAGAGGAGCTTTTCACGTTTTTGTGCAATTTCAAACATAACTTGGTCGATTCGCATCTTTACCTTACAAAACGTGGCACGAAGGCTCAACTAGCTAGTTAGACTTTTAAGAGCACTCAATAGAGTACAACGATCCACATTGATGCTTTGGAATTCCTCAACTCTCTACATGGAAGAGCTTCGCATGACTTTGAGCAATTTGAGACATAACTTGGTCTATTCGCCTCTTTACCTTACGAAACGTGGTACGAAGGCTCAACAAGCAAGTTAGACTTTTAAGAGCACTAAATAGAGTACAACGGTCCACATTTATGCTTTGGAATTGCTCAACTCTCTCCATAGGGGAGCTTTTCACGTGTTTGAGCAATATCAGACATAACTTGGTCTATTCGCGTCTTCACCTTACGAGACGTGGCACGAAGGCTTAACTAGCAACTTAGACATTTAAGAGCACTAAATAGAGTACAACGGTCCACGTTGATGCTTTGGGATTGCCCTACTCTCTCCATAGAGGAGCTTTTCATGTCTTTGAGCAATTTGAGACATAACTTGGTCTATTCGTGTCTTTACCTTACGAAAGGCGGCACTAAGGCTCAACTAGGAAGTTAGAGTTTTAAGAGCACTAAATACAGTACAACGGTCCACATTGATGCTTCGGGATTGCTCAGCTCTCTCCATAGAGAAGCTTTTCACGTCTCTGAGCAATTTGAGACATAACTTGGTCTATTCGTGTCTTTACCTTACGAAACGTGGCACTAAGGCTCAACTAGCAAGTTAGACTTTTAAGACCACTAAATAGAGCACAACGGTCCACATTGATGCTTTGGGATTGCTCAACTCTCTCCATAGAGGAGCTTTTCACGTCTTTGAGCAATTTGAGACATAACTTGGTCTATTCGCGTCTTTACCTTACGAAACGTGGCACGAAGGCTCAACTAGCAAGTTAAACTTTTAAGAGCACTAAATAGAGTACAACGGTAAACATTGCTGCTTTGGAAGTGCTTAACTCTCTCCATGGAGGATCTTTTCACGTTTTTGTGCAATTTCGAACATAACTTGGTCTATTCGTATCTTTTCCTTACGAAACGTGGCACGAAGGCTCAACTAGCAAGTTTGACTTTTAAGAGCGCTAAATAGAGTACAACGGTCCACATTGATGCTTTGGTCTTGCTCAAGCCTCTCCATAGAGGAGCTTTTCACGTCTTTGAGAATTTTGAGACATAACTTGGTGTATTCGCGTCTTTACCTTACGAAACGTGGCACGAAGGCTCAACTAGCAAGTTAGACATTTAAGAGGACTAAATGGAGTACAACGGTCCGCATTGATGCTTTGGAATTGCTCAAATTTCTCCTTAGAGGAGCTTTTCACGTTTTTGTGCAATTTCAAACATAACATGGTCTATTTGCATCTTTACCTTACGAAACGTGGCACGAAGGCTCAACTAGCAAGTTAGAATTTTAAGAGCACTGAATAGAGTACAACGTTCCACATTTATGCTTTGGAATTGCTCAACTCTCTCCATAGATGGGCTTTTCAAGTTTTTGTGCAATTTCAAACATAACTTGGTCTATTTGCATCTTTACCTTACGAAACGTGGCACGAAGGCTCAACTAGCAAGTTAGACTTTTAAGAGCACTAAATAGAGTAGAACAGTCCACATTGATGCTTTGGAATTGCTCAACTCTCTCCATGGAGGAGCTTTTCACGTTTTTGTGCAATTTCAAACGTAACTTGGTCGATTCGCATCTTTACCTTACAAAACGTGGCACGAAGGCTCAACTAGCAAGTTAGACTTTTAAGAGCACTCAATAGAGTACAACGATCCACATTGATGCTTTGGAATTCCTCAACTCTCTACATGGAAGAGCTTCGCATGACTTTGAGCAATTTGAGACATAACTTGGTCTATTCGCCTCTTTACCTTACGAAACGTGGTACGAAGGCTCAACAAGCAAGTTAGACTTTTAAGAGCACTAAATAGAGTACAACGGTCCACATTTATGCTTTGGAATTGCTCAACTCTCTCCATAGGGGAGCTTTTCACGTGTTTGAGCAATATCAGACATAACTTGGTCTATTCGCGTCTTCACCTTACGAAACGTGGCACGAAGGCTTAACTAGCAACTTAGACATTTAAGAGCACTAAATAGAGTACAACGGTCCACGTTGATGCTTTGGGATTGCCCTACTCTCTCCATAGAGGAGCTTTTCATGTCTTTGAGCAATTTGAGACATAACTTGGTCTATTCGTGTCTTTACCTTACGAAAGGCGGCACTAAGGCTCAACTAGCAAGTTAGAGTTTTAAGAGCACTAAATACAGTACAACGGTCCACATTGATGCTTCGGGATTGCTCAGCTCTCTCCATAGAGAAGCTTTTCACGTCTCTGAGCAATTTGAGACATAACTTGGTCTATTCGTGTCTTTACCTTACGAAACGTGGCACTAAGGCTCAACTAGCAAGTTAGACTTTTAAGACCACTAAATAGAGCACAACGGTCCACATTGATGCTTTGGGATTGCTCAACTCTCTCCATAGAGGAGCTTTTCACGTCTTTGAGCAATTTGAGACATAACTTGGTCTATTCGCGTCTTTACCTTACGAAACGTGGCACGAAGGCTCAACTAGCAAGTTAGACTTTTAAGAACACTAAATAGAGTACAACGGTAAACATTGCTGCTTTGGAAGTGCTTAACTCTCTCCATGGAGGATCTTTTCACGTTTTTGTGCAATTTCAAACATAACTTGGTCTATTCGTATCTTTTCCTTACGAAACGTGGCACGAAGGCTCAACTAGCAAGTTAGACTTTTAAGAGCGCTAAATAGAGTACAACGGTCCACATTGATGCTTTGGGATTGCTCAAGCCTCTCCATAGAGGAGCTTTTCACGTCTTTGAGAATTTTGAGACATAACTTGGTCTATTCGCGTCTTTACCTTACGAAACGTGGCACGAAGGCTCAACTAGCAAGTTAGACATTTAAGAGGACTAAATGGAGTACAACGGTCCACATTGATGCTTTGGAATTGCTCAAATTTCTCCTTAGAGGAGCTTTTCACGTTTTTGTGCAATTTCAAACATAACATGGTCTATTTGCATGTTTACCTTACGAAACGTCGCACGAACGCTCAACTAGCAAGTTAGAATTTTAAGAGCACTAAATAGAGTGCAACGGTTCACGTTGATGCTTTGGAATTGCTCAACTCTCTGCATAGAGGAGCTCTTGACGTTTTTGCGCAATTTGAGACATAACTTGGTATGTTCACGTCTTTACCTTACGAAACGTGGCACGAAGGCTCAACTAGCAAGTTAGAATTTTAAGAGCACTGAATAGAGTACAACGGTCCACATTTATGCTTTGGAATTGCTCAACTCTCTCCATAGAGGAGCTTTTCAAGTTTTTGTGCAATTTCAAACATAACTTGGTCGATTCGCATCTTTACCTTACAAAACGTGGCACAAAGGCTCAACTAGCAAGTTAGACTTTTAAGAGGACTAAATAGAGTACAACGGTCCACATTGATGCTTTGGAATTGCTCAATTCTCTCCATAGAGAAGCTTTTCACGTTTTTGTGCAATTTCAAACATAACATGATCTATTTGCATCTTTACCTTACGAAACGTGGCACGAAGGCTCAACTAGCAAGTTAGACTTTTAAGAGCACTCAATAGAGTATAACGATCCACATTGATGATTTGGAATTCCTCAACTCTCTGCATAGAGGAGCTTCTCACGACTTTGAGCAATTTGAGACATAACTTGGTCTATTCGCGTCTTTACCCTACGAAACGTGGCACGAAGGCTCAACAAGCAAGTTAGACTTTTAAGAGCACTAAATAGAGTACAGCGGTCCACATTTATGCTTTGGAATTGCTCAACTCTCTCCATAGGGGAGCTTTTCACGACTTTGAGCAATTTGAGACATAACTTGGTCTATTCGCGTCTTTATCCTACGAAACGTGGCACGAAGGCTCAACTAGCAAGTTGGACTTTTAAGAGCACAAAATAGAGTACAACGGTCCACATTTATGCTTTGGAATTGCTAAACTCTCTCCATAGGGGAGCTTTTCACGTCTTTGAGCAATATAAGACATAACTTGGTCTGTTCACGTCTTTACCTTACGAAACGTGGCACGAAGGCTCAACTAGAAAGTTAGACTTTTAAGAGCACTAAATAGAGTACAACGGTCGACATTGATGCTTTCGGATTGCTCAACTCTGTCCATAGAGGAGCTTTTCACGTCTTTGAGCAATTTGAGACATGACTTGGTCTATTCGCGTCTTTACCTAACGAAACGTGGCACTAATGCTTAACTAACAAGTTAGACTTTTAAGAGCATTAAATAGGGTACAACGGTCCACGTTGATGCTTTGGAATTGCTCAACTCTCTCCATAGAGGAGCTTTTGACGTTTTTGTGCAATCTCAAACATAAATTGGTCTATTCGCGTCTCTACCTTACGAAACGTGGCACGAAGGCTCAACAAGCAAGTTAGACTTTTAAGAGCATTAAATAGGGTACAACGGTCCACGTTGATACTTTGGAATTGCTCAACTCTCTCCATAGTGGAGCTTTTGACGTTTTTGAGCAATTTGAGACAAAACTTGGTCTGTTCGCGTCTTTACCTTACGAAACGTTGCATGAAGGCTCAACTAGCAAGTTAGAATTTTAAGAGCACTGAATAGAGTACAACGGTCCACGTTGATGGTTTGGAATTGCACAACTCTCTCTATAGAGGAGCTTTTGACGTTTTTGTGCAATTTGAGACATAACCTGGTCTATTCGCGTCTTTACCTTACGAAACGTGGCACGAAGCCTCAACTAGCAAGTTAGACATTCAATAGGACTAAATGGAGTACAACGGTCCACATTGATGCTTTGGAATTGCTCAACTCTCTCCATAGAGGAGCTTTTCACGTTTTTGTGCCATTTCAAACATAACATGGTCTATTTGCATCTTTACCTTACGAAACGTGGCACGAACGCTCAACTAGCAAGTTAGAATTTTAAGAGCACTAAATAGAGTACAACGGTCCACGTTGATACTTTGGAATTGCTCAACTCTCTGCATAGAGGAGGTCTTGACGTTTTTGTGCAATTTGAGACATAACTTGGTCTGTTCACGTCTTTACCTTACAAAACGTGGTACGAAGGCTCAACTAGCAAGTTAGACATTTAAGAGGACTAAATGGAGTTCAACGGTCCACATTGATGCTTTGGAATTGCTCAACTCTCTCCATAGAGGAGCTTTTCACGTTTTTGTGCAATTTCAAACATAACATGGTCTATTTGCATCTTTACCTTACGAAACGTGGCACGAACGCTCAAGTAGCAAGTTAGAATTTTAAGAGCACTAAATAGAGTATAACGGTCCACGTTGATGCTTTGGAATTGCTCAACTCTCTGCATAGAGGAGCTCTTGATGTTTTTGTGCAATTTCAGACATAACTTGGTCTGTTCACTTCTTTACCTTACGAAACGTGGCACGAAGGCTCAACTAGCAAGTTAGACTTTTAAGAGCGCTAAATAGAGTACAACGGTCCACATTGATGCTTTGGGATTGCTTAAGCCTCTCCATAGAGGAGCTTTTCACGTCTTTGAGAATTTTGAGACATAACTTGGTCTATTCGCGTCTTTACCTTACGAAACGTGGCACGAAGGCTCAACTAGCAAGTTAGACATTTAAGAGGACTAAATGGAGTACAACGGTCCACATTGATGCTTTGGAATTGCTCAAATTTCTTCTTAGAGGAGCTTTTCACGTTTTTGTGCAATTTCAAACATAACATGGTCTATTTGCATCTTTACCTTACGAAACGTGGCACGAACGCTCAACTAGCAAGTTAGAATTTTAAGAGCACTAAATAGAGTGCAACGGTTCACGTTGATGCTTTGGAATTGCTCAACTCTCTGCATAGAGGAGCTCTTGACGTTTTTGCGCAATTTGAGACATAACTTGGTATGTTCACGTCTTTACCTTACGAAACGTGGCACGAAGGCTCAACTAGCAAGTTAGAATTTTAAGAGCACTGAATAGAGTACAACGGTCCACATTTATGCTTTGGAATTGCTCAACTCTCTCCATAGAGGAGTTTTCAAGTTTTTGTGCAATTTCAAACATAACTTGGTCGATTCGCATCTTTACCTTACAAAACGTGGCACAAAGGCTCAACTAGCAAGTTAGACTTTTAAGAGGACTAAATAGAGTACAACGGTCCACATTGATGCTTTGGAATTGCTCAATTCTCTCCATAGAGAAGCTTTTCACGTTTTTGTGCAATTTCAAACATAACATGATCTATTTGCATCTTTACCTTACGAAACGTGGCACGAAGGCTCAACTAGCAAGTTAGACTTTTAAGAGCACTCAATAGAGTATAACGATCCACATTGATGATTTGGAATTCCTCAACTCTCTGCATAGAGGAGCTTCTCACGACTTTGAGCAATTTGAGACATAACTTGGTCTATTCGCGTCTTTACCCTACGAAACGTGGCACGAAGGCTCAACAAGCAAGTTAGACTTTTAAGAGCACTAAATAGAGTACAGCGGTCCACATTTATGCTTTGGAATTGCTCAACTCTCTCCATAGGGGAGCTTTTCACGACTTTGAGCAATTTTTAGACATAACTTGGTCTATTCGCGTCTTTATCCTATGAAACGTGGCACGAAGGCTCAACTAGCAAGTTGGACTTTTAAGAGCACAAAATAGAGTACAACGGTCCACATTTATGCTTTGGAATTGCTAAACTCTCTCCATAGGGGAGCTTTTCACGTCTTTGAGCAATATAAGACATAACTTGGTCTTTTCACGTCTTTACCTTACGAAACGTGGCACGAAGGCTCAACTAGCAAGTTAGACATTTAAGAGGACTAAATGGAGTACAACGGTCCACATTGATGCTTTGGAGTTGCTCAACTCTCTCCATAGAGCAGCTTTTCACGTTTTTGTGCAATTTCAAACATAACATGGTCTATTTGCATGTTTACCTTACGAAACGTGGCACGAACGCTCAACTAGCAAGTTAGAATTTTAAGAGCACTAAATAGAGTACAACGCTCCACGTTGATGCTTTGGAATTGCTCAACTCTCTGCATAGAAGAGCTCTTGACGTTTTTGTGCAATTTGAGACATAACTTGGAATGTTCACGTCTTTACCTTACGAAACGTGGCACGAAGGCTCAACTAGCAAGTTAGACATTTAAGAGCACTAAATAGAGTACAACGGTCCACGTTGATGCTTTGGAATTGCTCAACTCTCTCCATAGAGCAGCTTTTCACGTTTTTGTGCAATTTCAAACATAACATGGTCTATTTGCATCTTTACCTTACGAAACGTGGCACGAACGCTCAACTAGCAAGTTAGAATTTTAAGAGCACTAAATAGAGTACAACGCTCCACGTTGATGCTTTGGAATTGCTCAACTCTCTGCATAGAGGAGCTCTTGACGTTTTTGTGCAATTTCAGACATAACTTGGTCTGTTCACTTCTTTACCTTACGAAACGTGGCACGAAGGCTCAACTAGCAAGTTAGAATTTTAAGGGCACTGAATAGAGTACAACGGTCCACATTTACGCTTTGGAATTGCTCAACTCTCTCCATAGAGGAGCTTTTCAAGTTTTTGGGCAATTTCAAACATAACTTGGTCGATTCGCATCTTTACCTTACAAAACGTGGCACAAAGGCTCAACTAGCAAGTTAGACTTTTAAGAGGACTAAATAGAGTAAAACGGTCCACATTGATGCTTTGGAATTGCTCAACTCTCTCCATAGAGGAGCTTTTCACGTTTTTGTGCAATTTCAAACATAACATGGTCTATTTGCATCTTTACCTTACGAAACGTGGCACGAAGGCTCAACTAGCAAGTTTGACTTTTAAGAGCACTAAATAGAGTACAATGGTCCAAGTTGATGCTTTGGAATTTCTCAACTCTCTCCATAGAGGAGCTTTTGACGTTTTTGTGCAATTTGAGACATAACCTGGTTTGTTCGCGTCTTTACCTTACAAAACGTGGCACAAAGGCTCAACTAGCAAGTTAGACTTTTAAGAGCACTGAATAGAGTACAATGGTCCACATTTATGCTTTGGAATTGCTCAACTCTCTCCATAGAGGACCTTTTCACGTTTTTGTGCAATTTAAACATAACTTGGTCGATTCGCATCTTTATCTTACAAAACGTGGCACGAAGGCTCAACTAGCAAGTTAGACTTTTAAGAGCACTCAATAGAGTACAACGATCCACATTGACGATTTGGAATTCCTCAACTTTCTCCATAGAGGAGCTTCTCACGACTTTGAGCAATTTGAGACATAACTTGGTCTATTCGCGTCTTTACCCTTCGAAACGTGGCACGAAGGCTCAACAAGAAAGTTAGACATTTAAGAGCACTAAATAGAGTACAGCGGTCCACATTTATGCTTTGGAATTGCTCAACTCTCTCCATAGGGGAGCTTTTCACGACTTTGAGCAATTTGAGACATAACTTGGTCTATTCGCGTCTTTACCCTACGAAACGTGGCACGAATGCTCAACAAGCAAGTTGGACTTTTAAGAGCACTAAATAGAGTACAACGGTCCACATTTATGCTTTGGAATTGCTCAACTCTCTCCATAGGGGAGCTTTTCACGTCTTTGAGTAATATAAGACATAACTTGGTCTGTTCACGTCTTTACCTTACGAAACGTGGCACGAAGGCTCAAGCAAGTTAGACTTTTAAGAGCACTAAATAGAGTACAACGGTCGAAATTGATGCTTTGGGATTGCTCAACTCTGTCCATAGAGGAGCTTTTCACGTCTTTGAGCAATTTGACACATGACTTGGTCTATTCACGTCTTTACCTTACGAAACGTGGCACTAATGCTCAACTAGCAAGTTAGACTTTTAAGAGCACTAAATAGAGTAGAACAGTCCACATTGAAGCTTTGGAATTGCTCAACTCTCACCATAGAGGAGCTTTTCACTTCTTTTTGCAATTTCAAACATAACTTCGTCTATTCGCATCTTTTCCTTACGAAACGTGGCACGAAAGCTCAACTAGCAAGTTAGACTTTTAGGAGCACTCAATAGAGTACAACGGTCCACATTGATGCTTTGGAATTCCTCTCTCCATAGAGGAGCTTTTCACGTTTTTGTGCAATCTCAAACATAAATTGGTCTATTCGCGTCTTTACCTTACGAAACGTGGCACGAAGGCTCAACTAGCAAGTTAGACTTTTAAGAGCATTAAATAGGGTACAACGGTCCACGTTGATACTTTGGAATTGCTCAACTCTTTCCATAGAGGAGCTTTTGACGTTTTTGAGCAATTTGAGACATAACTTGGTCTGTTCGCGTCTTTACCTTACGAAACGTTGCATGAAGGCTCAACTAGCAAGTTAGACTTTTAAGAGCACTGAATAGAGTACAACGGTCCACGTTGATGGTTTGGAATTGCTCAACTCTCTCCATAGAGGAGCTTTTAACGTTTTTGTGCAATTTCAAACATAACATGGTCTATTTGCATCTTTACCTTGCGAAACGTGGCACGAACGCTCAACTAGCAAGTTAGACTTTTAAGAGCACTAAATAGAGTACAACGGTCCATGATGATGCTTTGGAATTGCTCAACTCTCTCTATAGAGGAGCTTTTGACGTTTTTGAGCAATTTGAGACATAACTTGGTCTGTTCGCGTCTTTACCTTACGAAACGTTGCATGCAGGCTCAACTAGCAAGTTAGACTTTTAAGAGCACTAAATAGAGTAGAACAGACCACATTGAAGCTTTGGAATTGCTTAACTCTCACCATAGAGGAGCTTTTCACTTTTTTTTGCAATTTCAAACATAACTTCGTCTATTCGCATCTTTTCCTTACGAAACGTGGCACGAAAGCTCAACTAGCAAGTTAGACTTTTAGGAGCACTCAATAGAGTACAACGGTCCACATTGATGCTTTGGAATTCCTCTCTCCATAGAGGAGCTTTTCACGTTTTTGTGCAATCTCAAACATAAATTGGTCTATTCGCGTCTTTACCTTACGAAACGTGGCACGAAGGCTCAACTAGCAAGTTAGACTTTTAAGAGCATTAAATAGGGTACAACGGTCCACGTTGATACTTTGGAATTGCTCAACTCTCTCCATAGAGGAGCTTTCGACGTTTTTGAGCAATTTGAGACATAACTTGGTCTGTTCGCGTCTTTACCTTACGAAACGTTGCATGAAGGCTCAACTAGCAAGTTAGACTTTTAAGAGCACTGAATAGAGTACAACGGTCCACGTTGATGGTTTGGAATTGCTCAACTCTCTCCATAGAGGAGCTTTTCACGTTTTTGTGCAATTTCAAACATAACATGGTCTATTTGCATCTTTACCTTGCGAAACGTGGCACGAACACTCAACTAGCAAGTTAGACTTTTAAGAGCACTAAATAGAGTACAACGGTCCATGATGATGCTTTGGAATTGCTCAACTCTCTCTATAGAGGAGCTTTTGACGTTTTTGAGCAATTTGAGACATAACTTGGTCTGTTCGCGTCTTTACCTAACGAAATGTTGCATGAAGGCTCAACTAGCAAGTTAGACTTTTAAGAGCACTAAATAGAGTAGAACAGTCCACATTGAAGCTTTGGAATTGCTCAACTCTCACCATAGAGGAGCTTTTCACTTTTTTTTGCAATTTCAAACATAACTTCGTCTATTCGCATCTTTTCCTTGCGAAACGTGGCACGAAAGCTCAACTAGCAAGTTAGACTTTTAGGAGCACTCAATAGAGTACAACGGTCCACATTGATGCTTTGGAATTCCTCTCTCCATAGAGGAGCTTTTCACGTTTTTGTGCAATCTCAAACATAAATTGGTCAATTCGCGTCTTTACCGTACGAAACGTGGCACGAAGGCTCAACTAGCAAGTTAGACTTTTAAGAGCATTAAATAGGGTACAACGGTCCACGTTGATACTTTGGAATTGCTCAACTCTCTCCATAGAGGAGCTTTTGACGTTTTTGAGCAATTTGAGACATAACTTGGTCTGTTCGCGTCTTTACCTTACGAAACGTTGCATGAAGGCTCAACTAGCAAGTTAGACTTTTAAGAGCACTGAATAGAGTACAACGGTCCACGTTGATGGTTTGGAATTGCTCAACTCTCTCCATAGAGGAGCTTTTCACGTTTTTGTGCAATTTCAAACATAACATGGTCTATTTGCATCTTTACCTTACGAAACGTGGCACGAACGCTCAACTAGCAAGTTAGACTTTTAAGAGCACTAAATAGAGTACAACGGTCCATGATGATGCTTTGGAATTGCTCAACTCTCTCTATGGAGGAGCTTTTGACCTTTTTGTGCAATTTGAGACATAACCTGGTTTGTTCGCGTCTTTACCTTACGAAACGTGGCACAAAGGCTCAACTAGCAAGTTAGACTTTTAAGAGCACTGAATAGAGTACAATGGTCCACATTTATGCTTTGGAATTGCTCAACTCTCTACATAGAGGACCTTTTCACGTTTTTGTGCAATTTCAAACATAACTTGGTCGATCCGCATCGTTACCTTACAAAACGTGGCACGAAGGCTCAACTAGCAAGTTAGACTTTTAAGAGCACTCAATAGAGTCCAACGATCCACATTGATGATTTGGAATTCCTCAACTCTCTCCATAGAGGCGCTTCTCACGACTTTGAGCAATTTGAGACATAACTTGGTCTATTCGCGTCTTTACCCTACGAAACGTAGCACGAAGGATCAACAAGCAAGTTAGACTTTTAAGAGCACTAAATAGAGTACAACGGTCCACATTTATGCTTTGGAATTGCTCAACTCTCTCCGTAGGGGAGCTTTCCACGACTTTGAGCAATTTGAGACATAACTTGGTCTATTCGCGTCTTTACCCTGCGAAACGTGGCACGAAGGCTCAACAAGAAAGTTAGACTTTTAAGAGCACTAAATAGAGTATAACGGTCCACATTTATGCTTTGGAATTGCTCAACTCTCTCCATAGGGGAGCTTTTCACGTCTTTGAGCAATTTGAGACATGACTTGGTCTATTCGCGTCTTTACCTTACGAAACGTGGCACTAGTGCTCAACTAGCAAGTTAGACTTTTAAAAGCACTAAATAGAGTAGAACAGTCCACATTGATGCTTTGGAATTGCTCAACTCTCACCATAGAGGAGCTTTTCACGTTTTTGTGCAATTTCAAAGATAATTTCGTCTATTCGCATCTTTTCCTTACGAAACGTGGCACGAAAGCTCAACTAGCAAGTAAGACTTTTAGGAGCACTCAATAGAGTACAACGGTCCACATTGATGCTTTGGAATTGCTTACCTCTCTCCATAGAGGAGCTTTTCACGTTTTTATGCAATTTCAAACATAAATTGGTCTATTCGCGTCTTTACCTTACGAAACGTGGCACGAAGGCTCAACCAGCAAGTTAGACTATTAAGAGCACTAAATAGGGTACAACGGTCCACGTTGATGCTTTGGAATTGCTCAAATCTCTCCATAGAGGAGCTTTTGACGTTTTTGAGCAATTTAAGACATAACTTGGTCTGTTCGCCTCTTTACCTTACGAAACGTGGCATGAAGGCTCAACTAGCAAGTTAGACTTTTAAGAGCACTAAATAGAGTACAACGGTCCACGTTGATGGTTTGGAATTGCCCAACTCTCTCCATAGAGGAGCTTTTCACGTTTTTGTGCAATTTCAAACATAACTTGGTCTATTCGCGCCTTTGCCTTACGAAACATGGCACGAAGGCTCAACTAGCAAGTTAGACTTTTAAAAACACTCAATAGTGTACAATGGTCCACATTGATGTTTTGGAATTGCCCAACTCTCTCCATAGAGGAACTTTTCATGTCTTTGAACAATTTGAGACATAACTCGGTCTATTCACGTCTTTACCTTAAGAAACGTGGCACGAAGGCTCAACTAGCAAGTTAGACTTTTAATAGCACTAAATAGAGTACAACGGTCCACATTGATGCTTTGGGACTGCTCAAGCCTCTCCATAGAAGAGCTTTTCATGTCTTTGAACAATTTGAGACATAACTCGGTCTATTCGTGTCTTTACCTTACGAAACGTGGCACGAAGGCTCAACTAGCAAGTTAGACTTTTAAGAGCACTAAATGGAGTACAACGGTAAACATTGCTGCTTTGGAAGTGCTTAACTCTCTCCATGGAGGATCTTTTCACGTTTTTGTGCAATTTCAAACATAACTTGGTCTATTCGCGCCTTTGCCTTACGAAACATTGCAAGAAGGCTCAACTAGCAAGTTAGACTTTTAAGAGCACTCAATAGTGTACAATGGTCCACATTGATGTTTTGGAATTGCCCAACTCTCTCCATAGAGGAGCTTTTCACGTTTTTGTGCAATTTCAAACATAATTTGGTCTATTCGCGCCTTTGCCTTACGAAACATGGCACGAAGGCTCAACTAGCAAGTTAGATTTTTAAGAGCACTCAATAGTGTACAATGGTCCACATTGATGTTTTCGAATTGCCCAACTCTCTCCATAGAGGAGCTTTTCATGTCTTTGAATAATTTGAGACATAACTCGGTCTATTCACGTCTTTACCTTACGAAACGTGGCACGAAGGCTCAACTAGCAAGTTAGGCTTTTAAGAGCACTAAATAGAGTACAACGGTAAACGTTGCTGCTTTGGAAGTGCTTAACTCTCTCCATGGAGGATCTTTTCACGTTTTTGTGCAATTTCAAACATAACTTGGTCTATTCGTATCTTTTCCTTACGAAACGTGGCACGAAGGCTCAACTAGCAAGTAAGACTTTTAAGAGCACTAAATAGAGTACAACGGTCCACATTGATGCTTTGGGATTTCTCAAACCTTTCCATAGAGGAGCTTTTCACGTCTTTGAGAATTTTGAGACATAACTTGGTCTATTCGCGTCTTTACCTTACGAAACGTGGCACGAAGGCCCAACTAGCAAGTTAGACATTTAAGAGGACTAAATAGAGTACAACGGTCCACATTGATGCTTTGGAATTGCTCAACTCTCTTCATAGAGGAGCTTTTCACGTTTTTGTGCAATTTCAAACATAACATGGTCTATTTGCATCTTTACCTTACGAAATGTGGCACGAAGGCTCAACTAGCAAGTTAGAATTTTAAGAGCACTAAATAGAGTACAACGCTCCACGTTGATGGTTTGGAATTGCTCAACTCTCTCCATAGAGGAGCTTTTGACGTTTTTGTGCAATTTGAGACATAACTTGGTCTGTTCACGTCTTTACCTTACGAAACGTGGCACGAAGGCTCAACTAGCAAGTTAGAATTTTAAGAGCACTTAATAGAGTACAACAGTCCACATTTATGCTTTGGAATTGCGCAACTCTCTCCGTAGAGGAGCTTTTCACGTCTTTGAGCAGTATGAGACATAACTTGGTCTGTTCACGTCTTTACCTTACGAAACGTGGCACGAAGGCTCAACTAGCAAGTTAGACTTTTAAGAGCACTAAACAGAGTAGAACAGTCCACATTGATGATTTGGGATTGCTCAACTCTGTCCATAGAGGAGCTTTTCACGTCTTTGAGCAATTTGAGACATGACTTGGTCTGTTCGCGTCTTTACCTTACGAAACGTGGCACTAATGCTCAACTAGCAAGTTAGACTTTTAAGAGCACTAAATAGAGTAGAACAGTCCACATTGATGATTTGGAATTGCTCAACTCTCACCATAGAGGAGCTTTTCACGTTTTTTTGCAATTTCAAACATAACTTCGTCTCTTCGCATCTTTTCCTTACGAAACGTGGCACGAAAGCTCAAATAGCAAGTTAGACTTTTAGGAGCACTCAATAGAGTACAACGGTCCACATTGATGCTTTGGAATTGCTTAGCTCTCTCCATAGAGGAGCTTTTCACGTTTTTGTTCAATCTCAAACAAAAATTGGTCTATTCGCGTCTTTACCATACGAAACGTGGCACGAAGGCTCAACTAGCAAGTTAGACTTTTAAGAGCATTAAATAGGGTACAACGGTCCACGTTGACACTTTGGAATTGCTCAACTCTCTCCATAGAGGAGCTTTTGACGTTTTTGAGCAATTTGACACATAACTTGGTCTGTTCGCGTCTTTACCTTACGAAACGTTGCATGAAGGCTCAACTACCAAGTTAGACTTTTAAGAGCACTGAATAGAGTACAACGGTCCACGTTGATGGTTTCGAATTGCTCAACTCTCTCCATAGAGGAGCTTTTCACGTTTTTGTGCAATTTCAAATATAACATGGTCTATTTGCATATTTACCTTACGAAACGTGGCACGAAGGCTCAACTAGCAAGTTAGACTTTTAAGAGCACTGAATAGAGTACAATGGTCCACATTTGTGCTTCGGAATTGCTCAACTCTCTCCATAGAGGACCTTTTCACGTTTTTGTGCAATTTCAAACATAACTTGGTCGATTCGCATCTTTACCTTACAAAACGTGGCACGAAGGCTCAACTAGCAAGTTAGACTTTTAAGAGCACTCAATAGAGTACAACGATCCACATTGATGATTTGGAATTCCTCAACTCTCTCCATAGAGGAGCTTCTCATGACTTTGAGCAATTTGAGACATAACTTGGTCTATTCACGTCTTTACCCTACGAAACGTAGCACGAAGGCTCAACAAGCAAGTTAGACTTTTAAGAGCACTAAATAGAGTACAATGGTCGACATTTATGCTTTGGAATAC
This sequence comes from Tripterygium wilfordii, assembly GCF_013401445.1. Classification (NCBI taxonomy): domain Eukaryota; kingdom Viridiplantae; phylum Streptophyta; class Magnoliopsida; order Celastrales; family Celastraceae; genus Tripterygium; species Tripterygium wilfordii. The sequence goes on along the minus strand of NC_052249.1, from coordinate 5,664,939 downwards.
TCAACTCTCTCCGTAGGGAGCTTTCCACGACTTTGAGCAATTTGAGACATAACTTGGTCTATTCGCGTCTTTACCCTACGAAACGTGGCACGAAGGCTCAACAAGCAAGTTAGACTTTTAAGAGCACTAAATAGAGTACAACGGTCCACATTTATGCTTTGGAATTGCTCAACTCTCTCCATAGGGGAGCTTTTGACGTCTTTGAGCAATATGAGACATAACTTGGTCTATTCGCGTCTTTACCTTATGAAACGTGGCACGAAGACTCAACTAGCAAGTTAGACTTTTAAGAGCACTAAATAGAGTACAACGGTCCACATTTATGCTTTGGAATTGCTCAACTCTCTCCATAGGAAAGCTTTTCACGTCTTTGAGCAATATGAGACATAACTTGGTCTATTCGCGTCTTTACCTTAAGAAACGTGGCACGAAGACTGAACTAGCAAGTTAGACTTTTAAGAGCACTGAATAGAGTACAACGGTCCACATTGATGCTTTGGAATTGCTCAACTTTCTACATAAAGGAGCTTTTCACGTCTTTCAGCAATTTGAGACAGAACTTGGTCTATTCGCGTCTTTACCTTACGAAACGTGGCACGAAGGCTCAACTAGCAAGTTAGACTTTTAAGAGCACTAAATAGAGTACAACGGTCCACATTTATGCTTTGGAATTGCTCAACTCTCTCCATAGGAAAGCTTTTCACGTCTTTGAGCAATATGAGACATAACTTGGTCTATTCACGTCTTTACCTTACGAAACGTGGCACGAAGACTCAACTAGCAAGTTAGACTTTTAAGAGCACTGAATAGAGTACAACGGTCGACATTGATGCTTTGGAATTGCTCAACTTTCTACATAAAGGAGCTTTTCACGTCTTTCAGCAATTTGAGACAGAACTTGGTCTATTCGCGTCTTTACCTTACGAAACGTGGCACGAAGGCTCAACTAGCAAGTTAGACTTTTAAGAGCAATAAATAGAGTACAACGGTCCACATTTATGCTTTGGAATTGCTCAACTCTCTCCGTAGGGGAGCTTTTCACGTCTTTGAGCAATATGAGACATAAATTGGTCTATTCGCGTCTTTACCTTACGAAACGTGGCACGAAGGCTCAACTAGCAAGTTAGACTTTTAAGAGCACTGAATAGAGTACAATGGTCCACATTTGTGCTTCGGAATTGCTCAACTCTCTCCATAGAGGACCTTTTCACGTTTTTGTGCAATTTCAAACATAACTTGGTCGATTCGCATCTTTACCTTACAAAACGTCGCACGAAGGCTCAACTAGCAAGTTAGACTTTTAAGAGCACTCAATAGAGTACAACGATCCACATTGATGATTTGGAATTCCTCAACTCTCTCCATAGAGGAGCTTCTCATGACTTTGAGCAATTTGAGACATAACTTGGTCTATTCACGTCTTTACCCTACGAAACGTAGCACGAAGGCTCAACAAGCAAGTTAGACTTTTAAGAGCACTAAATAGAGTACAATGGTCCACATTTATGCTTTGGAATACTCAACTCTCTCCGTAGGGGAGCTTTCCACGACTTTGAGCAATTTGAGACATAACTTGGTCTATTCGCGTCTTTACCCTACGAAACGTGGCACGAAGGCTCAACAAGCAAGTTAGACTTTTAAGAGCACTAAATAGAGTACAACGGTCCACATTTATGCTTTGGAATTGCTCAACTCTCTCCATAGGGGAGCTTTTGACGTCTTTGAGCAATATGAGACATAACTTGGTCTATTCGCGTCTTTACCTTATGAAACGTGGCACGAAGACTCAACTAGCAAGTTAGACTTTTAAGAGAACTAAATAGAGTACAACGGTCCACATTTATGCTTTGGAATTGCTCAACTCTCTCCATAGGAAAGCTTTTCACGTCTTTGAGCAATATGAGACATAACTTGGTCTATTCGCGTCTTTACCTTACGAAACGTGGCACGAAGACTCAACTAGCAAGTTAGACTTTTAAGAGCACTGAATAGAGTACAACAATCCACATTGATGCTTTGGAATTGCTCAACTTTCTACATAAAGGAGCTTTTCACGTCTTTCAGCAATTTGAGACAGAACTTGGTCTATTCGCGTCTTTACCTTACGAAACGTGGCACGAAGGCTCAACTAGCAAGTTAGACTTTTAAGAGCACTAAATAGAGTACAACGGTCCACATTTATGCTTTGGAATTGCTCAACTCTCTCCGTAGGGGAGCTTTTCACGTCTTTGAGCAATATGAGACATAAATTGGTCTATTCGCGTCTTTACCTTACGAAACGTGGCACGAAGGCTCAACTAGCAAGTTAGACTTTTAAGAGCACTAAATAGAGTACAACAGTCGACATTGATGCTTTGGGATTGCTCAACTCTGTCCATAGAAGAGCTTTTCACGTCTTTGAGCAATTTGAGACATGACTTGGTCTATCCGCGTCTTTACCTTACGAAACGTGGAACTAATGCTCAACTAGCAAGTTAGACTTTTAAGAGCACTAAATAGAGTAGAACAGTCCACATTGATGCTTTGGAATTGCTTACCTCTCTCCATAGACGAGCTTTTCACGTTTTTATGCAATTTCAAACATAAATTGGTCTATTCACGTCTTTGCCTTATGAAACATGGCACGAAGGCTCAACTAGCAAGTTAGACTTTTAAGAGCACTCAGTAGTGTACAATGGTCCACATTGATGTTTTGGAATTGCCCAACTCTCTCCATAGAGGAGCTTTTCATGTCTTTGAACAATTTAAGACATAACTCGGTCTATTCACGTCTTTACCTTACGAAACGTGGCACGAAGGCTCAACTAGTAAGTTAGGCTTTTAAGAGCACTAAATAGAGTACAACGGCAAACATTGCTGCTTTGGAAGTGCTTAACTCTCTCCATGGAGGATCTATTCACGTTTTTGTGCAATTTCAAACATAACTTGGTTTATTCGTATCTTTTCCTTACGAAACGTGGCACGAAGGCTCAACTAGCAAGTTAGACTTTTAAGAACACTAAATAGAGTACAACGGTCCACATTGATGCTTTGGGATTGCTCAAGCCTCTCCATAGAGGAGCTTTTCACGTCTTTGAGAATTTTGAGACATAACTTGGTCTATTCGCGTCTTTACCTTACGAAACATCGCACGAATGCCCAACTAGCAAGTTAGACATTTAAGAGGACTAAATAGAGTACAACGTTCCACATTGATGCTTTGGAATTGCTCAACTCTCTCCATAGAGGAGCTTTTCACGTTTTTGTGCAATTTCAAACATAACATGGTCTATTTGCATCTTTACCTTACGAAACGTGGCACGAAGGCTCAACTAGCAAGTTAGAATTTTAAGAGCACTAAATAGAGTACAACAGTCCACGTTGATGCTTTGGAATTGCTCAACTCTCTGCATAGAGGAGCTCTTGGCGTTTTTGTGCAATTTGAGACATAACTTGGTCTGTTCACGTCTTCACCTTACGAAACGTGGCATGAAGGCTCAACTAGCAAGTTAGAATTTTAAGAGCACTGAATAGAGTACAACAGTCCACATTTATGCTGTGGAATTGCTCAACTCTCTCCGTAGAGGAGCTTTTCAAGTTTTTGTGCAATTTCAAACATAACTTGGTCGATTCACATCTTTACCGTACAAAACGTGGCACGAAGGCTCAACTAGCAAGTTAGGCTTTTAAGAGCACTAAATAGAGTACAACGGTAAACATTGCTGCTTTGGAAGTGCTTAACTCTCTCCATGGAGGATCTTTTCACGTTTTTGTGCAATTTCAAACATAACTTGGTTTATTCGTATCTTTTCCTTACGAAACGTGGCACGAAGGATCAACTAGCAAGTTAGACTTTTAAGAGCACTAAATAGAGTACAACTGTCCACATTGATGCTTTGGGATTGCTCAAGCCTCTCCATAGAGGAGCTTTTCACATCTTTGAGAATTTTGAGGCATAACTTGGTCTATTCGCGTCTTTACCTTACGAAACGTGGCACGAAAACCCAACTAGCAAGTTAGACATTTAAGAGGACTAAATAGAGTACAACGGTCCACATTGATGCTTTGGAATTGCTCAACTCTCTCCATAGAGGAGCTTTTAACGTTTTTGTGCAATTTCAAACATAACATGGTCTATTTGCATCTTTACCTTACGAAACGTGGCACGAAGGCTCAACTAGCAAGTTAGAATTTTAAGAGCACTAAATGGAGTACAACAGTCCACGTTGATGCTTTGGAATTGCTCAACTTTCTGCATAGAGGAGCTCTTGGCGTTTTTGTGCAATTTGAGACATAACTTGGTCTGTTCACGTCTTCACCTTACGAAACGTGGCATGAAGGCTCAACTAGCAAGTTAGAATTTTAAGAGCACTGAATAGAGTACAACAGTCCACATTTATGCTGTGGAATTGCTCAACTCTCTCCGTAGAGGAGCTTTTCAAGTTTTTGAGCAATTTCAAACATAACTTGGTCGATTCACATCTTTACCTTACAAAACGTGGCACGAAGGCTCAACTAGCAAGTTAGACTTTTAAGAGGACTAAATAGAGTACAACGATCCACATTGATGCTTTGGAATTGCTCAACTCTCTCCATAGGGGAGCTTTTCACGACTTTGTGCAATATGAGACATAACTTGGTGCGTCTTTACCTTACGAAATGTGGCCCGAAGGCTCAACTAGCAAGTTAGACTTTTAAGAGCACTAAATAGAGTACAACGGTTCACATTTATGCTTTGGAATTGCTCAACTCTCTCCATAGGGGAGCTTTTCACGTCTTTGAGCAATATGAGACATAACTTGGTGCGTCTTTACCTTACGAAATGTGGCCCGAAGGCTCAACTAGCAAGTTAGACTTTTAAGAGCACTAAATAGAGTACAACGGTCGACATTGATGCTTTGGAAGTGCTTAACTCTGTCCATAGAGGAGCTTTTCATGTCTTTGAGCAATTTGAGACATGACTTGGTCTATTCGCGTCTTTACCTTATGAAACGTGGCACTAATGCTCAACTAGCAAGTTAGACTTTTAAGAGCACTAAATAGAGTAGAACAGTCCACATTGATGCTTTGGAATTGCTCAACTCTCACCATAGAGGAGCTTTTCACGTTTTTGTGCAATTTCAAACATAATTTCGTCTATTCGCATCTTTTCGTTACGAAACGTGGCACGAAAGCTCAACTAGCAAGTTAGACTTTTAGGAGCACTCAATAGAGCACAACGGTCCACATTGATGCTTTGGAATTGCTTACCTCTCTCCATAGAGGAGCTTTTCACGTTTTTATGCAATTTCAAACATAAATTGGTCTATTCGCGTCTTTACCTTACGAAACGTGGCACGAAGGCTCAACTAGCAAGTTAGACTTTTAAGAGCACTAAATAGGGTACAAAGGTCCACGTTGATGCTTTGCAATTGCTCAACTCTCTCCATAGAGGAGCTTTTGACGTTTTTGAGCAATTCGAGACATAACTTGGTCTGTTCGCGTCTTTACCTTACGAAACGTGGCATGAAGGCTCAACTAGCAAGTTAGACTTTTAAGAGCACTGAATAGAGTACAACGGTCCACGTTGATGGTTTGGAATTGCTCAACTCTCTCCATAGAGGAACTTTTCACATTTTTGTGCAATTTCAAACATAACTTGGTCTATTCGCGCCTTTGCCTTACGAAACATGGCACGAAGGCTCAACTAGCAAGTTAGACTTTTAAGAGCACTCAATAGTATACAATGGTCCACATTGATGTTTTGGAATTGCCCAACTCTCTCCATAGAGGAGCTTTTCATGTCTTTGAACAATTTGAGACATAACTCGGTCTATTCACGTCTTTACCTTACGAAACGTGGCACGAAGGCTCAACTAGCAAGTTAGACTTTTAAGAGCACCAAATAGTGTACAACGGTCCACATTGATGCTTTGGGATTGTTCAAGCCTCTCCATTGAGGAGCCTTTCATGTCTTTGAACAATTTGAGACATAACTCGGTCTATTCGCGTCTTTACCTTAAGAAACGTGGCAGGAAGGCTCAACTAGCAAGTTAGACTTTTAAGACCACTAAATAGAGTACAACTGTAAACATTGCTGCATTGGAAGTGCTTAACTCTCTCCATGGAGGATCTTTTCACGTTTTTGTGCAATTTCAAACATAACTTGGTCTATTCGCGCCTTTGCCTTACGAAACATGGCACGAAGGCTCAACTAGCAAGTTAGACTTTTAAGAGCACTCAATAGTGTACAATGGTCCACATTGATGTTTTGGAATTGCCCAACTCTCTCCATAGAGGAGCTTTTCACGTTTTTGTGCAATTTCAAACATAACTTGGTCTATTCGCGCCTTTGCCTTACGAAACTTGGCATGAAGGCTCAACTAGCAAGTTAGACTTTTAAGAGCACTCAATAGTGTACAATGGTCCACATTGATGTTTTGGAATTGCCCAACTCTCTCCATAGAGGAGCTTTTCATGTCTTTGAACAATTTGAGACATAACTCGGTCTATTCACGTCTTTACCTTACGAAACGTGGCACGAAGGCTCAAGTAGCAAGTTAGACTTTTAAGAGCAATAAATAGAGTACAACGGTAAACATTGCTGCTTTGGAAGAGCTTCACTCTCTCCATGGAGGATCTTTTCGCATTTTTGTGCAATTTGAAACATAACTTGGTCTATTCGCGTCTTTACCTTACGAAACGTGGCACGAAGGCTCAACTAGCAAGTTAGACATTTAAGAGGACTAAATGGAGTACAACGGTGCACATTGATGCTTTGGAATTGCTCAACTCTCTCCATAGAGGAGCTTTTCACGTTTTTGTGTAATTTCAAACATAACATGGTCTATTTGCATCTTTACCTTACGAAACGTGGCACGAAGGCTTAACTAGCAAGTGAGAATTTTAAGAGCACTGAATAGAGTACAACGGTCCACATTTATGCTTTGGAATTGCTCAAATCTCTCCGTAGAGGAGCTTTTCAAGTTTTTGTGCAATTTCAAACATAACTTGGTCGATTCACATCTTTACCTTACAAAACGTGGCACAAAGGCTCAACTAGCAAGTTAGACTTTTAAGAGGACTAAATAGAGTACAACGGTCCACATTGATGCTTTGGAATTGCTCAACTCTCTCCATAGAGGTGCTTTTCACGTTTTTTTGCAATTTCAAACATAACATGGTCTATTTGCATCTTTACCTTACGAAACGTGGCACGAAGACTCAACTAGTAAGTTAGACTTTTAAGAGCACTAAATAGAGTACAACGGTCCACGTTGATGCTTTGGAATTGCTCAACTCTCTCCATAGAGGAGCTTTTGACGTTTTTGTGCAATTTGAGACATAACCTGGTCTGTTCGCGTCTTTACCTAACGAAACGTGACACAAAGGCTCAACTAGCAAGTTAGACTTTTAAGAGCACTGAATAGAGTACAATGGTCCACATTTATGCTTTGGAATTGCTCAACTCTCTCCATAGAGGACCTTTTCACGTTTTTGTGCAATTTCAAACATAACTTGGTCGATTTGCATCTTTACCTTACAAAACGTGGCACGAAGGCTCAACTAGCAAGTTAGACTTTTAAGAGCACTCAATAGAGTACAACGATCCACATTGATGATTTGGAATTCCTCAACTCTTTCCATAGAGGAGCTTCTCACGACTTTGAGCAATTTGAGACATGACTTGGTCTATTCGCGTCTTTACCTTATGAAACGTGGCACTAATGCTCAACTAGCAAGTTAGACTTTTAAGAGCACTAAATAGAGTAGAACAGTCCACATTGATGCTTTGGAATTGCTCAACTCTCACCATAGAGGAGCTTTTCACGTTTTTGTGCAATTTCAAACATAATTTCGTCTATTCGCATCTTTTCGTTACGAAACGTGGCACGAAAGCTCAACTAGCAAGTTAGACTTTTAGGAGCACTCAATAGAGCACAACGGTCCACATTGATGCTTTGGAATTGCTTACCTCTCTCCATAGAGGAGCTTTTCACGTTTTTATGCAATTTCAAACATAAATTGGTCTATTCGCGTCTTTACCTTACGAAACGTGGCACGAAGGCTCAACTAGCAAGTTAGACTTTTAAGAGCACTAAATAGGGTACAAAGGTCCACGTTGATGCTTTGCAATTGCTCAACTCTCTCCATAGAGGAGCTTTTGACGTTTTTGAGCAATTCGAGACATAACTTGGTCTGTTCGCGTCTTTACCTTACGAAACGTGGCATGAAGGCTCAACTAGCAAGTTAGACTTTTAAGAGCACTGAATAGAGTACAACGGTCCACGTTGATGGTTTGGAATTGCTCAACTCTCTCCATAGAGGAACTTTTCACATTTTTGTGCAATTTCGAACATAACTTGGTCTATTCGCGCCTTTGCCTTACGAAACATGGCACGAAGGCTCAACTAGCAAGTTAGACTTTTAAGAGCACTCAATAGTGTACAATGGTCCACATTGATGTTTTGGAATTGCCCAACTCTCTCCATAGAGGAGCTTTTCATGTCTTTGAACAATTTGAGACATAACTCGGTCTATTCACGTCTTTACCTTACGAAACGTGGCACGAAGGCTCAACTAGCAAGTTAGACTTTTAAGAGCACCAAATAGAGTACAACGGTCCACATTGATGCTTTGGGATTGTTCAAGCCTCTCCATAGAGGAGCCTTTCATGTCTTTGAACAATTTGAGACATAACTCGGTCTATTCGCGTCTTTACCTTAAGAAACGTGGCAGGAAGGCTCAACTAGCAAGTTAGACTTTTAAGACCACTAAATAGAGTACAACTGTAAACATTGCTGCATTGGAAGTGCTTAACTCTCTCCATGGAGGATCTTTTCACGTTTTTGTGCAATTTCAAACATAACTTGGTCTATTCGCGCCTTTGCCTTACGAAGCATGGCACGAAGGCTCAACTAGCAAGTTAGACTTTTAAGAGCACTCAATAGTGTACAATGGTCCACATTGATGTTTTGGAATTGCCCAACTCTCTCCATAGAGGAGCTTTTCACGTTTTTGTGCAATTTCAAACATAACTTGGTCTATTCGCGCCTTTGCCTTACGAAACTTGGCATGAAGGCTCAACTAGCAAGTTAGACTTTTAAGAGCACTCAATAGTGTACAATGGTCCACATTGATGTTTTGGAATTGCCCAACTCTCTCCATAGAGGAGCTTTTCATGTCTTTGAACAATTTGAGACATAACTCGGTCTATTCACGTCTTTACCTTACGAAACGTGGCACGAAGGCTCAAGTAGCAAGTTAGACTTTTAAGAGCACTAAATAGAGTACAACGGTAAACATTGCTGCTTTGGAAGAGCTTCACTCTCTCCATGGAGGATCTTTTCGCATTTTTGTGCAATTTGAAACATAACTTGGTCTATTCGCGTCTTTACCTTACGAAACGTGGCACGAAGGCTCAACTAGAAAGTTAGACATTTAAGAGGACTAAATGGAGTACAACGGTGCACATTGATGCTTTGGAATTGCTCAACTCTCTCCATAGAGGAGCTTTTCACGTTTTTGTGTAATTTCAAACATAACATGGTCTATTTGCATCTTTACCTTACGAAACGTGGCACGAAGGCTTAACTAGCAAGTGAGAATTTTAAGAGCACTGAATAGAGTACAACGGTCCACATTTATGCTTTGGAATTGCTCAAATCTCTCCGTAGAGGAGCTTTCCAAGTTTTTGTGCAATTTCAAACATAACTTGGTCGATTCACATCTTTACCTTACAAAACGTGGCACGAAGGCTCAACTAGCAAGTTAGACTTTTAAGAGGACTAAATAGAGTACAACGGTCCACATTGATGCTTTGGAATTGCTCAACTCTCTCCATAGAGGTGCTGTTCACGTTTTTTTGCAATTTCAAACATAACATGGTCTATTTGCATCTTTACCTTACGAAACGTGGCACGAAGGCTCAACTAGTAAGTTAGACTTTTAAGAGCACTAAATAGAGTACAACGGTCCACGTTGATGCTTTGGAATTGCTCAACTCTCTCCATAGAGGAGCTTTTGACGTTTTTGTGCAATTTGAGACATAACCTGGTCTGTTCGCGTCTTTACCTAACGAAACGTGGCACAAAGGCTCAACTAGCAAGTTAGACTTTTAAGAGCACTGAATAGAGTACAATGGTCCACATTTATGCTTTGGAATTGCTCAACTCTCTCCATAGAGGACCTTTTCACGTTTTTGTGCAATTTCAAACATAACTTGGTCGATTTGCATCTTTACCTTACAAAACGTGGCACGAAGGCTCAACTAGCAAGTTAGACTTTTAAGAGCACTCAATAGAGTACAACGATCCACATTGATGATTTGGAATTCCTCAACTCTTTCCATAGAGGAGCTTCTCACGACTTTGAGCAATTTGAGACATAACTTGGTCTATTCGCGTCTTTACCCTACGAAACGTGGCAAGAAGGCTCAACAAGCAAGTTAGACTTTTAAGAGCACTAAATAGAGTACAACGGTCCACATTTATGCTTTGGAATTGCTCAACTCTCTCCATAGGGGAGCATTTCACGTCTTTGAGCAATATGAGACATAACTTGGTCTATTCGCGTCTTTACCTTACGAAACGTGGCACGAAGGCTCAACTAGGAAGTTAGAGTTTTAAGAGCACTGAATAGAGTACAACGGTTGACATTGATGCTTTGAGATTGCTCAACTCTGTCCATAGAAAAGCTTTTCACGTCTTTGAGCAATTTGAGACATGACTTGGTCTATTCGCGTCTTTACCTTACGAAACGTGGCACTAATGCTCAACTAGCAAGTTAGACTTTTAGGAGCACTAAATAGAGTAGAACAGTCCACATTGATGCTTTGGAATTGCTCAACTCTCACCATAGAAGAGCTTTTCACGTTTTTGTGTAATTTCAAACATAACTTCGTCTATTCGCATCTTTTCCTTACGAAACGTGGCACGAAAGCTCAACTAGCAAGTTAGACTGTTAGGAGCACTCAATAGAGTACAACGGTCCACATTGATGCTTTGGAATTGCTTACCTCTCTCCATAGAGGAGCTTTTCACGTTTCCGTGCAATTTCAAACATAAATTGGTCTATTTGCATCTTTACCTTACGAAACGTCGCACGAAGGCTCAACTAGCAAGTTAGAATTTTAAGAGCACTAAGTAGAGCACAACGGTCCACGTTGATGCTTTGGAATTGCTCAACTCTCTGCATAGAGGAGCTCTTGACGTTTTTGTACAACTTGAGACATAACTTGGCCTGTTCACGTCTTTATCTTACGAAACGTGGCACGAAGGCTCAACTAGCAAGTGAGAATTTTAAGAGCACTGAATAGAGTACAACGGTCCACATTTATGCTTTGGAATTGCTCAAATCTCTCCGTAGAGGAGCTTTTCAAGTTTTTGTGCAATTTCAAACATAATTTGGTCGATTCGCATCTTTACCCTACAAAACGTGGCACGAAGGCTCAACTAGCAAGTTAGACTTTTAAGAGGACTAAATAGAGTACAACGGTCCACATTGATGCTTTGGAATTGCTCAACTCTCTCCATAGAGGTGCTTTTCACGTTTTTTTGCAATTTCAAACATAACATGGTCTATTTGCATCTTTACGTTACGAAACGTGGCACGAAGGCTCAACTAGTAAGTTAGAATTTTAAGAGCACTAAATATAGTACAACGGTCCATGTTGATGCTTTGGAATTGTTCAACTCTCTCCATAGAGGAGCTTTTGACGTTTTTGTGCAATTTGAGACATAACCTGGTCTGTTCGCGTCTTTACCTTACGAAACGTGGCACAAAGGCTCAACTAGCAAGTTAGACTTTTAAGAGCACTGAATAGAGTACAATGGTCCACATTTATGCTTTGGAATTGCTCAACTCTCTCCATAGAGGACCTTTTCACGTTTTTGTGCAATTTCAAACAAAACTTGGTCGATTTGCATCTTTACCTTACAAAACGTGCCACGAATGCTCAACTAGCAAGTTAGACTTTTAAGAGCACTCAATCGACTACAATGGTCCACATTGATGCTTTGGAATTGCTCAACTCTCTCCATAGAGGAGCTTTTGACGTTTTTGAGCAATTTGAGACATAATTTGGTCTATTCGCGTCTTTACCTTACGAAACGTGGCATAAAGGCTCAACTAGCAAGTTAGACTTTCAAGTGCACTGAATAGAGTACAACGGTCCACGTTGATGGTTAACGGTCCACATTGATGCTTTGGAATTGCTCAACTCTCTTCATGGAGGAGCTTTTCAGGTTTTTGTGCAATTTTAAACATGACTCGGTCGATTCGCATTTTACCTTACGAAACGTCGCACGAAGGCTCAACTAGCAAGTTAGACTTTTAAGAGGACTAAATAGAGTACAACGGTCCACATTGATGCTTTGGAATTGCTCAACTCTCTCCATGGAGGAGCTTTTCATGTTTTTGTGCAATTTCAAACATAACTTGGTTGATCGCATTTTACCTTACGAAACGTGGCACGAAGGCTCAACAAGCAAGTTAGACTTTTAAGAGCACTCAATAGAGTACAAAGGTCCACATTGATGCTTTCGAATTGTCAATTCTCTCCATAGAGGAGCTTTTCACGTCTCTAAGCAATTTGAGACATAACTTGGTCTATTCGTGCCTTTAACTTACGAAACGTGGCACGAAGGCTCAACTAGCAAGTTAGACTTTTAAGAGCACTCAATAGAGTACAACGGTCCACATTGATGCTTTGTAATTGCTGAACTCTCTCCATGGAGGTTCTTTTCATGTTTTTGTGCAACTTCAAACATAAGTTGGTCGATTCGCATTTTACCTTACGAAACGTCGCACGAAGGCTCAACTAGCAAGTTAGACTTTTAAGAGCACTCAATAGAGTACAACGGGCGACATTGATGCTTTGGAATTGTTAAATTCTCTCCATAGAGGAGCTTTTCACATCTCTAAGCAATTTGAGACATAACTTGGTCTCTTCGCGCCTTTACCTTACGAAACGTGGCACGAAGGCTCAACTAGCAAGTTAGACTTTTAAGAGCACTAAATAGAGTACAACGGTCCACATTAATGCTTTGGAATTGCTCAACTCTCTCCATGGAGGAGCTTTTCATGTTTTTGTGCAATTTCAAGCAAGACTTGGTCGATTATCATTTTACCTTACGAAATGTCGCATGAAGGCTCAACTAGCAAGTTAGACTTTTAACAGCACTAAATAGAGTACAACGGTCTATTCGTGTCTTTACCTTACGAAACGTGGCACGAAGGCTCAACTAGAAAGTTAGACTTTTAAGAGAACTCAATAGAGTACAACGGTCCACATTGATGCTTTGGAATTGCACAACTCTCTCCATAGAGGAGCTTTTCACATCTCTAAGCAATTTGAGACATAACTTGGTCTATTCACGCCTTTACCTTACGAAACGTGGCACGAAGGCTCAACTAGCAAGTTAGACTTTTAAGAGCACTCAATAGAGTACAACGGTCCACATTGATGCTTTGGAATTACTCGACTCTCTCCATGGAGGAGCTTTTCATGTTTTTGTGCAATTTCAAGCATGACTTGGTCGATTCGCAATTTACCTTTCGAAACGTCGCACGAAGGCTCAACTAGCAAGTTAGACTTTTAAGAGCACTAAATAGAGAACAACGGTCTATTCGTGTCTTTACCTTACGAAACGTGGCACGAAGGCTCAACAAGCAAGTTAGACTTTCAAGAGCACTAAATAGAGTACAACGGTCCACATTGATGCTTTGGAATTGCTCAACCCTCTCCATAGAAAAGCTTTTCACGTTTTTGAGCAATTTGAGACATAACTTGGTCTATTCGCGCCTTTACCTTACGAAACGTGGCACGAAGGCTCAACTAGCAAGTTATACTTTTAAGAGCACTAAATAAAGTACAACGGTCCACATTGATGATTTGGAATTGCTCAACTCTCTCCATGGAGGAGCTTTTCATGTTTTTGTGCAATTTCAAGCATGACTTGGCGATTCGCATTTTACCTTTCGAAACGTCGCACGAAGGCTCAACTAGCAAGTTAGACTTTTAAGAGCACTAAATAGAGAACAACGGTCCACATTGATGCTTTGGAATTGCTCAACTCTCTTGATAGAGGAGCTTTTCACGTTTTTATGCAATTTCACACATAACTTGGTCTATTCGCGTCTTTACCTTATGAAACGTGGCACGAAGGCTCAACTAGCAAGTTAGACTTTTAAGAGCACTCAATAGACTACAATGGTCCACATTGATGCCTTGGAATTGCACAACTCTATCCATAGAGGAGCTTTTCACGTCTCTAAGCAATTTGAGACATAACTTGGTCTATTCGCGCCTTTACCTTACGAAACGTGGCACGAAGGCTCAAATAGCAAGTTAGACTTTTAAGAGCACTCAATAGAGTACAACAGTCCACATTGATGCTTTGGAATTGCTCAACTCTCTCCATGGAGGTCCTTTTCATGTTTTAGTGCAATTTCAAACATAAGTTGGTCGATTCGCATTTTACCTTACGAAACGTCGCACGAAGGCTCAACTAGTAAGTTAAACTTTTAAGAGCACTCAATAGAGTACAACGGGCCACATTGATGCTTTGGAATTGTTCAATTCTCTCCATAGAGGAGCTTTTCACGTCGCTAAGCAATTTGAGACATAAGTTGGTCTCTTCGCGCCTTTACCTTACGAAACGTGGCACGAAGGCTCAACTAGCAAGTTAGACGTTTAAAAGCACTAAATAGAGTACAACGGTCCACATTAATGCTTTGGAATTGCTCAACTCTCTCCATGGAGGAGCTTTTCATGTTTTTGTGCAATTTCAAGCAAGACTTGGTCGATTATCATTTTACCTTACGAAATGTCGCATGAAGGCTCAACTAGCAAGTTAGACTTTTAACAGCACTAAATAGAGTACAACGGTCTATTCGTGTCTTTACCTTACGAAACGTGGCACGAAGGCTCAACTAGAAAGTTAGACTTTTAAGAGAACTCAATAGAGTACAACGGTCCACATTGATGCTTTGGAATTGCACAACTCTCTCCATAGAGGAGCTTTTCACATCTCTAAGCAATTTGAGACATAACTTGGTCTATTCACGCCTTTACCTTACGAAACGTGGCACGAAGGCTCAACTAGCAAGTTAGACTTTTAAGAGCACTCAATAGAGTACAACGGTCCACATTGATGCTTTGGAATTACTCGACTCTCTCCATGGAGGAGCTTTTCATGTTTTTGTGCAATTTCAAGCATGACTTGGTCGATTCGCAATTTACCTTTCGAAACGTCGCACGAAGGCTCAACTAGCAAGTTAGACTTTTAAGAGCACTAAATAGAGAACAACGGTCTATTCGTGTCTTTACCTTACGAAACGTGGCACGAAGGCTCAACAAGCAAGTTAGACTTTCAAGAGCACTAAATAGAGTACAACGGTCCACATTGATGCTTTGGAATTGCTCAACCCTCTCCATAGAAAAGCTTTTCACGTTTTTGAGCAATTTGAGACATAACTTGGTCTATTCGCGCCTTTACCTTACGAAACGTGGCACGAAGGCTCAACTAGCAAGTTATACTTTTAAGAGCACTAAATAAAGTACAACGGTCCACATTGATGATTTGGAATTGCTCAACTCTCTCCATGGAGGAGCTTTTCATGTTTTTGTGCAATTTCAAGCATGACTTGGCGATTCGCATTTTACCTTTCGAAACGTCGCACGAAGGCTCAACTAGCAAGTTAGACTTTTAAGAGCACTAAATAGAGAACAACGGTCCACATTGATGCTTTGGAATTGCTCAACTCTCTTGATAGAGGAGCTTTTCACGTTTTTATGCAATTTCACACATAACTTGGTCTATTCGCGTCTTTACCTTATGAAACGTGGCACGAAGGCTCAACTAGCAAGTTAGACTTTTAAGAGCACTCAATAGACTACAATGGTCCACATTGATGCCTTGGAATTGCACAACTCTATCCATAGAGGAGCTTTTCACGTCTCTAAGCAATTTGAGACATAACTTGGTCTATTCGCGCCTTTACCTTACGAAACGTGGCACGAAGGCTCAAATAGCAAGTTAGACTTTTAAGAGCACTCAATAGAGTACAACAGTCCACATTGATGCTTTGGAATTGCTCAACTCTCTCCATGGAGGTCCTTTTCATGTTTTAGTGCAATTTCAAACATAAGTTGGTCGATTCGCATTTTACCTTACGAAACGTCGCACGAAGGCTCAACTAGCAAGTTAAACTTTTAAGAGCACTCAATAGAGTACAACGGGCCACATTGATGCTTTGGAATTGTTCAATTCTCTCCATAGAGGAGCTTTTCACGTCGCTAAGCAATTTGAGACATAAGTTGGTCTCTTCGCGCCTTTACCTTACGAAACGTGGCACGAAGGCTCAACTAGAAAGTTAGACGTTTAAAAGCACTAAATAGAGTACAACGGTCCACATTAATGCTTTGGAATTGCTCAACTCTCTCCATGGAGGAGCTTTTCATGTTTTTGTGCAATTTCAAGCATGACTTGGTCGATTATCATTTTACCTTACGAAATGTCACACGAAGGCTCAACTAGCAAGTTAGACTTTTAAGAGCACTAAATAGAGTACAACGGTCCACATTGATGCTTTGGAATTGCTCAACTCTCTCCATAGAGGAGTTTTTCACGTTTTTGTGCAATTTCACACATAACTTGGTCTATTCGCGTCTTTACCTTACGAAACGCGGCACGAAGGCTCAACTAGAAAGTTAGACTTTTAAGAGAACTCAATAGAGTACAACGGTCCACATTGATGCTTTGGAATTGCACAACTCTCTCCATAGCGGAGATTTTCACGTCGCTAAGCAATTTGAGACATCACTTGGTCTATTCGCGCCTTTACCTTACTAAACGTGGCACGAAGGCTCAACTAGCAAGTTAGACTTTTAAGAGCACTAAATAGAGTACAACGGTCCACATTGATGCTTTGGAATTTCTCAACTCTCTCCATGGAGGAGCTTTTCAGGTTTTTGTGCAATTTTAAACATGACTGGGTCAAGTCGCATTTTACCTTACGAAACGTCGCACGAAGGCTCAACTAGCAAGTTAGACTTTTAAGAGCACTAAATAGAGTACAACGATCCACATTGATGCTTTGGAATTGCTCAACTCTCTCCATGGAGGAGCTTTTCATGTTTTTGTGCAATTTCAAACATAACTTGGTCGATCGCATTTTACCTTACGAAACGTGGCACGAAGGCTCAACAAGCAAGTTAGACTTTTAAGAGCACTCAATATAGTACAAAGGTCCACATTGATGCTTTGGAATTGTTCAATTCTCTCCATAGAGGAGCTTTTCACGTCTCCAAGCAATTTGAGACATAACTTGGTCTATTCGCGCTTTTACCTTACGAAACGTGGCACGAAGGCTCAACTAGCAAGTTAGACTTTTAAGAGCACTCAATAGAGTACAACGGTCCACATTGATGCTTTGGAATTGCTCAACTCTCTCCATGGAGGTCCTTTTCATGTTTTTGTGCAATTTCAAACATAAGTTGGTCGATTCGCATTCTACCTTACGAAACGTCGCACGAAGGCTCAACGAGCAAGTTAGACTTTTAAGAGCACTCAATAGAGTACAACGGGCCACATTGATGCTTTGGAATTGCTCAACTCTCTCCATAGAGGAGCTTTTCACGTCTTTGAGCAATTTGAGACATAACTTGGTCTATTCGTGTCTTTACCTTACGAAACGTGGCACGAAGGCTCAACAAGCAAGTTAGACTTTTAAGAGCACTAAATAGAGTACAACGGTCCACATTGATGATTTGGAATTGCTCAACTCTCTCCATGGAGGAGCTTTTCATGTTTTTGTGCAATTTTAAGCATAAGTTGGTCGATTAGCATTTTACCTTACAAAACGTGCCACAAAGGCTCAACAAGCAAGTTAGACTTTTAAGAGCACTAAATAGAGTACAACGGTTCACATTGATGCTTTGGAATTGCTCAACTCTCTCCATAGAGGAGCTTTTCACGTCTTTGAGCAATTTGAGACATAACTTGATCTATTCGCGTCTTTACCTTACGAAACGTGGCACGAAGGCTCAACAAGCAAGTTAGACTTTTAAGAGCACTAAATAGAGTACGACGGTCCACATTGATGCTTTGGAATTGCTCAACTCTCTCCACAGAGGAGCTTTTCACGTCTCTAAGCAATTTGAGGCATAACTTGGTCTATTCGATCCTTTACCTTACGAAACGTGGCAAGAAGGCTCAAATAGCAAGTTAGACTTTTAAGAGCATTCAATAGAGTACAACGGTCCACATTGATGCTTTGGAATTGCTCAACTCTCTCCATGGAGGTCCTTTTCATATTTTAGTGCAATTTCAAACATAAGTTGGTCGATTCGCATTTTACCTTACAAACGTCGCACGAAGGCTCAACTAGCAAGTTAGACTTTTAAGAGCACTCAATAGAGTACAACGGGCCACATTGATGCTTTGGAATTGCTCAACTCTCTCCATAGAAGAGCTTTTGACGTCTTTCAGCAATTTGAGACATAACTTGGTCTATTCGCATCTTTACCTTACGAAACGTGGCACGAAGGCTTAACAAGCAAGTTAGACTTTTAAGAGCACTCAATAGAGTACAAAGGTACACATTGATGCTTTGGAATTGTTCAATTCTCTCCATAGAGGTGCTTTTCACATCTCTAAGCAATTTGAGACATAACTTGGTCTATTCACGCCTTTACCTTACGAAACGTGGCACGAAGGCTCAACTAGCAAGTTAGACTTTTAAGAGCACTCAATAGAGTACAACGGTCCACATTGAGGCTTTGGAATTGCTCGACTCTCTCCATGGAGGTCCTTTTCATGTTTTTGTGCAATTTCAAACATAAGTTGGTCGATTAGCATTTTACCTTACGAAACGTCGCACGAAGGCTGAACTAGCAAGTTAGACTTTTAAGAGCACTCAATAGAGTACAACGGGCCACATTGATGCTTTGGAATTGCTTAACTCTCTCCATAGAGGAGCTTTTCACGTCTTTGAGCAATTTGAGACATAACTTGGTCTATTCGTGTCTTTACCTTACAAAACGTGGCACGAAGGCTCAACAAGCAAGTTAGACTTTTAAGAGCACTAAATAGAGTACAACGGTTCACATTGATGCTTTGGAATTGCTCAACTCTCTCCATAGAGGAGCTTTTCACGTCTTTGCGCAATTTGAGACATAACTTGATCTATTCGCGTCTTTACCTTACGAAATGTGGCACGAAGGCTCAACAAGCAAGTTAGACTTTTAAGAGCACTAAATAGAGTACGACGGTCCACATTGATGCTTTGGAATTGCTCAACTCTCTCCATGGAGGTCCTTTTCATGTTTTTGTACACTTTCAAGCATGACTTGGTCGATTATCATTTTACCTTACGAAATGTCGCACGAAGGCTCAACTAGCAAGTTAGACTTTTAAGAGCACTAAAAAGAGTACAATGGTCCACATTGATGCTTTGGAATTGCTCAACTCTATCCATAGAGGAGTTTTCACGTTTTTGTGCAATTTCACACATAACTTGGTCTATTCGCGTCTTTACCTTACGAAATGCGGCACGAAGGCTCAACTAGAAAGTTAGACTTTTAGGAGAACTCAATAGAGTACAACGGTCCACATTGATGCTTTGGAATTGCACAACTCTCTCCATAGCGGAGCTTTTCACGTCGATAAGCCATTTGAGACATAACTTGGTCTATTCGCGCCTTTACCTTACTAAACGTTGCACGAAGGCTCAACTAGCAAGTTAGACTTTTAAGAGCACTAAATAGAGTACAACGGTCCACATTGATGCTTTGGAATTGCTCAACTCTCTCCATGGAGGAGCTTTTCAGGTTTTTGTGCAATTTTAAACATGACTTGGTCGATTCGCATTTTACCTTACGAAACGTCGCACGAAGGCTCAACTAGCAAGTTAGACTTTTAAGAGCACTAAATAGAGTACAACGGTCCACATTGATGCTTTGGAATTGCACAACTCTCTCCATGGAGGAGCTTTTCATGTTTTTGTGCAACATCAAACATAAGTTCGTCGATTCACATTTTACCTTACGAAACGTCGCACCAAGGCTCAACTAGCAAGTTAGACTTTTAAGAGCACTCAATAGAGTACAACGGGCCACATTGATGCTTTGGAATTGCTCAACTCTCTCCATAGAGGAGCTTTTCACGTCTTTGAGCAATTTGAGACATAACTTGGTCTATTCGTGTCTTTACCTTACGAAACGTGGCACGAAGGCTCAACAAGCAAGTTAGACTTTCAAGAGCACTAAATAGAGTACAACGGTCCACATTGATGCTTTGGAATTGCTCAACCCTCTCCATATAAAAGCTTTTCACGTTTTTGAGCAATTTGAGACATAACTTGGTCTATTCGCGCCTTTACCTTACGAAACGTGGCACGAAGGCTCAACTAGCAAGTTAGACTTTTAAGAGCACTAAATAAAGTACAACGGTCCACATTGATGATTTGGAATTGCTCAACTCTCTCCATGGAGGAGCTTTTCAGGTTTTTGTGCAATTTCAAGCATGACTTGGTCGATTCGAATTTTACCTTTCGAAACGTCGCACGAAGGCTCAACTACCAAGTTAGACTTTTAAGAGCACTAAATAGAGAACAACGGTCCACATTGATGCTTTGGAATTGCTTAACTCTCTCGATGGAGGAGCTTTTCACGTTTTTGTGCAATTTCACACATAACTTGGTCTATTCGCGTCTTTATCTTACGAAACGTGGCACGAAGGCTCAACTAGCAAGTTAGACTTTTAAGAGCACTCAATAGACTACAATGGTCCACATTGATGCTTTGGAATTGCACAACTCTATCCATAGAGGAGCTTTTCACGTCTCTAAGCAATTTGAGACATAACTTGGTCTATTCGCGCATTTACCTTACGAAACGTGGCACGAAGGCTCAAATAGCAAGTTAGACTTTTAAGAGCACTCAATAGAGTACAACAGTCTACATTGATGCTTTGGAATTGCTCAACTCTCTCCATGGAGGTCCTTTTCATGTTTTAGTGCAATTTCAAACGTTAGTTGGTCGATTCGCATTTTACCTTACGAAACGTCGCACGAAGGCTCAACTAGCAAGTTAGACTTTTAAGAGCACTCAATAGAGTACAACGGGCCACATTGATGCTTTGGAATTGTTCAATTCTCTCCATAGAGGAGCTTTTCACGTCGGTATGCAATTTGAGACATAACTTGGTCTCTTCGCACCTTTACCTTACGAAACGTGGCACGAAGGCTCAACAAGCAAGTTAGACTTTTAAGAGCACTAAATAGAGTACAACGGTTCACATTGATGCTTTGGAATTGCTCAACTCTCTCCATAGAGGAGCTTTTCACGTCTTTGCGCAATTTGAGACATAACTTGATCCATTCGCGTCTTTACCTTACGAAACGTGGCACGAAGGCTCAACAAGCAAGTTAGACTTTTAAGAGCACTAAATAGAGTACGACGGTCCACATTGATGCTTTGGAATTGCTCAACTCTCTCCATGGAGGTCCTTTTCATGTTTTTGTACAATTTCAAGCATGACTTGGTCGATTATCATTTTACCTTACGAAATGTCGCACGAAGGCTCAACTAGCAAGTTAGACTTTTAAGAGCACTAAATAGAGTACAACGGTTCACATTGATGCTTTGGAATTGCTCAACTCTCTCCATAGAGGAGCTTTTCACGTCTTTGAGCAATTTGAGACATAACTTGATCTATTCGCGTCTTTACCTTACGAAACGTGGCACGAAGGCTCAACAAGCAAGTTAGACTTTTAAGAGCACTAAATAGAGTATGACGGTCCACATTGATGCTTTGGAATTGCTCAACTCTCTCCACAGAGGAGCTTTTCACGTCTCTAAGCAATTTGAGGCATAACTTGGTCTATTCGAGCCTTTACCTTACGAAACGTGGCACGAAGGCTCAAATAGCAAGTTAGACTTTTAAGAGCATTCAATAGAGTACAAGGTCCACATTGATGCTTTGGAATTGCTCAACTCTCTCCATGGAGGTCCTTTTCATGTTTTAGTGCAATTTCAAACATAAGTTGGTCGATTCGCATTTTACCTTACGAAACGTCGCACGAAGGCTCAACTAGCAAGTTAGACTTTTAAGAGCACTCAATAGAGTACAACGGGCCACATTGATGCTTTGGAATTGCTCAACTCTCTCCATAGAAGAGCTTTTGACGTCTTTCAGCAATTTGAGACATAACTTGGTCTATTCGCATCTTTACCTTACGAAACGTGGCACGAAGGCTCAACAAGCAAGTTAGACTTTTAAGAGCACTCAATAGAGTACAAAGGTACACATTGATGCTTTGGAATTGTTCAATTCTCTCCATAGAGGAGCTTTTCACATCTCTAAGCAATTTGAGACATAACTTGGTCTATTCACGCCTTTACCTTACGAAACGTGGCACGAAGGCTCAACTAGCAAGTTAGACTTTTAAGAGCAGTCAATAGAGTACAACGGTCCACATTGATGCTTTGGAATTGCTCGACTCTCTCCATGGAGGTCCTTTTCATGTTTTTGTGCAATTTCAAACATAAGTTGGTCGATTAGCATTTTACCTTACGAAACGTCGCACGAAGGCTGAACTAGCAAGTTAGACTTTTAAGAGCACTCAATAGAGTACAACGGGCCACATTGATGCTTTGGAATTGCTTAACTCTCTCCATAGAGGAGCTTTTCACGTCTTTGAGCAATTTGAGACATAACTTGGTCTATTCGTGTCTTTACCTTACAAAACGTGGCACTAAGGCTCAACAAGCAAGTTAGACTTTTAAGAGCACTAAATAGAGTACAACGGTTCACATTGATGCTTTGGAATTGCTCAACTCTCTCCATAGAGGAGCTTTTCACGTCTTTGCGCAATTTGAGACATAACTTGATCTATTCGCGTCTTTACCTTACGAAACGTGGCACGAAGGCTCAACAAGCAAGTTAGACTTTCAAGAGCACTAAATAGAGTACGACGGTCCACATTGATGCTTTGGAATTGTTCAACTCTCTCCATGGAGGTCCTTTTCATGTTTTTGTACACTTTCAAGCATGACTTGGTCGATTATCATTTTACATTGTGAAATGTCGCACGAAGGCTCAACTAGAAAGTTAGACTTTTAAGAGCACTAAATAGAGTACAACGGTCCACATTAATGCTTTGGAATTGCTCAACTCTCTCCATGGAGAAGCTTTTCATGTTTTTGTGCATTTTCAAGCATGACTTTGTCGATTATCATTTTACCTTACGAAATGTCACACAAAGGCTCAACTAGCAAGTTAGACTTTTAAGAGCACTAAATAGAGTACAACGGTCCACATTGATGCTTTGGAATTGCTCAACTCTCTCCATAGAGGAGTTTTTCACGTTTTTGTGCAATTTCACACATAACTTGGTCTATTCGCGTCTTTACCTTACGAAACGCGGCACGAAGGCTCAACTAGAAAGTTAGACTTTTAAGAGAACTCAATAGAGTACAACGGTCCACATTGATGCTTTGGAATTGCACAACTCTCTCCATAGCGGAGATTTTCACGTCGCTAAGCAATTTGAGACATAACTTGGTCTATTCGCGCCTTTACCTTACTAAACGTGGCACGAAGGCTCAACTAGCAAGTTAGACTTTTAAGAGCACTAAATAGAGTACAACGGTCCACATTGATGCTTTGGAATTTCTCAACTCTCTCCATGGAGGAGCTTTTCAGGTTTTTGTGCAATTTTAAACATGACTTGGTCGATTCGCATTTTACCTTATGAAACGTCGCACGAAGGCTCAACTAGCAAGTTAGACTTTTAAGAGTACTAAATAGAGTACAACGATCCACATTGATGCTTTAAAATTGCTCAACTCTCTCCACGGAGGAGCTTTTCATGTTTTTGTGCAATTTCAAACATAACTTGGTCGATCTAATTTTACCTTACGAAACGTGGCACGAAGGCTCAACAAGCAAGTTAGACTTTTAAGAGCATTCAATATAGTACAAAGGTCCACATTGATGCTTTGGAATTGTTCAATTCTCTCCATAGAGGAGCTTTTCACGTCTCTAAGCAATTTGAGACATAACTTGGTCTATTCGCGCCTTTACCTTACAAAACATGGCACGAAGGCTCAACTAGCAAGTTAGACTTTTAAGAGCACTGAATAGAGTGCAACGGTCCACATTGATGCTTTGGAATTGCTCAACTCTCTCCATGGAGGTCCTTTTCATGTTTTTGTGCAATTTCAAACATAAGTTGGTCGATTCGCATTCTACCTTACGAAACGTCGCACGAAGGCTCAACTAGCAAGTTAGACTTTTAAGAGCACTCAATAGAGTACAACGGGCCACATTGATGCTTTGGAATTGCTCAACTCTCTCCATAGAGGAGCTTTTCACGTCTTTGAGCAATTTGAGACATAACTTGGTCTATTCGTGTCTTTACCTTACGAAACGTGGCACGAAGGCTCAACAAGCAAGTTAGACTTTCAAGAGCACTAAATAGAGTAAAACGGTCCACATTGATGCTTTGGAATTGCTCAACCCTCTCCATAGAGGTGCTTCTCACGTTTCTGAGCAATTTGAGACATAACTTGGTCTATTCGCGCCTTTACCTTACGAAACGTGGTACGAAGGCTCAACTAGCAAGTTAGACTTTTAAGAGCACTAAATAGAGTACAACGGTCCACATTGATGATTTGGAATTGCTCAACTCTCTCCATGGAGGAGCTTTTCATGTTTTTGTGCAATTTCAAGCATAAGTTGGTCGATTTGCATTTTACCTTACAAAACGTGGCACGAAGGCTCAACAAGCAAGTTAGACTTTTAAGAGCACTAAATAGAGTACAACGGTTCACATTGATGCTTTGGAATTGCTCAACTCTCTCCATAGAGGAGCTTTTCACGTCTTTGAGCAATTTGAGACATAACTTGATCTATTCGCGTCTTTACATTACGAAACGTGGCACGAAGGCTCAACAAGCAAGTTAGACTTTTAAGAGCACTAAATAGAGTACGACGGTCCACATTGATGCTTTGGAATTGCTCAACTCTCTCTATAGAGGAGCTTTTCACGTCTCTAAGCAATTTGAGGCATAACTTGGTCTATTCGAGCCTTTACCTTACGAAACGTGGCACGAAGGCTCAAATAGCAAGTTAGACTTTTAAGAGCATTCAATAGAGTACAACGGTCCACATTGATGCTTTGGAATTGCTCAACTCTCTCCATGGAGGTCCTTTTCATGTTTTAGTGCAATTTCAAACATAAGTTGGTCGATTCGCATTTTACCTTACGAAACGTCGCACGAAGGCTCAACTAGCAAGTTAGACTTTTAAGAGCACTCAATAGAGTACAACGGGCCACATTGATGCTTTGGAATTGCTCAACTCTCTCCATAGAAGAGCTTTTGACGTCTTTCAACAATTTGAGACATAACTTGGTCTATTCGCATCTTTACCTTACGAAATGTGGCACGAAGGCTCAACAAGCAAGTTAGACTTTTAAGAGCACTCAATAGAGTACAAAGGTCCACATTGATGCTTTGGAATTGTTCAATTCACTCCATAGAGGAGCTTTTCACATCTCTAAGCAATTTGAGACATAACTTGGTCTATTCACGCCTTTACCTTACGAAACGTGGCACGAAGGCTCAACTAGCAAGTTAGACTTTTAAGGGCACTCAATAGAGTACAACGGTCCACATTGATGCTTTGGAATTGCTCGACTCTCTCCATGGAGGTTCTTTTCATGTTTTTGTGCAATTTCAAACATAAGTTGGTCGATTAGCATTTTACCTTACGAAACGTGGCACAAAGGCCCTACTAGCGAGTTAGACTTTTAAGAGCACTCAATAGAGTACGACGGTCCACATTGACGCTTTGGAATTGCTCAACTCTCTCCATAGAGGAGCTTTCCACGTCTTTGAGCAATTTGAGACATAACTTTGTCGATTCGCATTTTACCTTACGAAACGTCGCACGAATGTTCAACTAGCAAGTTAGACTTTTAAGAGCACTAAATAGAGTACAACGGTCCACATTGATGCTTTGGAATTGCTCAACTCTTTCCATGGGGGAGCTTTTCATGTTTTTGTGCAATTTCAAACATAACTTGGTCGATTCGCATTTTACCTTACGAAACGTCGCACGAAGGCTCGACTAGCAAGTTAGACTTTTAAGAGCACTCAATGGAGTACAACGGTCCACATTGATGCTTTGGATTTGTTCAACTCTCTCCATGGAGGAGCTTTTCACGTATCTATGCAATTTGAGACATAACTTGGTCTATTCGCGTCTTTACCTTACGAAACGTGGCACGAAGGCTCATCAAGCAAGTTAGACTTTTAAGAGCACTAGATAGGATACAACGATCAACATTGATGCTTTGGAATTGCTCAACCCTCTCCATAGAAGAACTTTTCACGTTTTTGAGCAATTTGAGACATAACTTGGTCTATTCGCGCCTTTACCTTACGAATCGTGGCACGAAGGCTCAACTAGCAAGTTAGACTTTTAGGAGCACTAAATAGAGTACAACGGTCCACATTGATGCTTTGGAATTGCTCAACTCTCTCCATGGAGGAGCTTTTCATTTTTTTGTGCAATTTCAAGCATGACTTGGTCGATTCGCATTTTACCTTACGAAACGTCGCACGAAGGCTCAACTAGTAAGTTAGACTTTTAAGAGCACTAAATAGAGTACAACGGTCCACATTGATGCTTTTGAATTGCTCAACTCTCTCCATGGAGGAGCTTTTCATGTTTTTGTGCAATTTCAAACATAACTTGGTCGATTCGCATTTTACCTTACGAAACGTCGCACGAAGGCACAACTAGCAAGTTAGACTTTTAAGAGCACTCAATAGAGTACAACGGTCCACATTGATGCTTTGGAATTGTTCAACTCTCTCCATAGAGGAGCTTTTCACGTCTCTAAGCAATTTGAGACATAACTTGGTCTATTCGCGTCTTTACCTTACGAAACGTGGCACGAAGGCTCAACAAGCAAGTTAGACTTTTAAGAGAACTAGATAGGGTACAACGGTCAACATTGATGCTTTGGAATTGCTCAACCCTCTCCATAGAAGAGCTTTTCACGTTTTTGAGCAATTTGAGACATAACTTGGTCTATTCGCGCCTTTACCTTACGAAACGTGGCACGAAGGCTCAAATGGCAAGTTAGACTTTTAGGAGTACTAAATAGAGTACAACGGTCCACATTGATGCTTTGGAATTGCTCAACTCTCTCCATGGAGAAGCTTTTTAAGTTTTTGTGCAATTTCAAGCATGACTTGGTCGATTCGTATTTTACCTTACGAAACGTCGCACGAAGGCTCAACTAGTAAGTTAGACTTTTAAGAGCACTAAATAGAGTACAACGGTCCACATTGATGCTTTTGAATTGCTCAACTCTCTCCATGGAGGAGCTTTTCATGTTTTTGTGCAATTTCAAACATAACTTGGTCGATTTGCATTTTACCTTACGAAAGGTCGCATAAAGGCTTAACTAGCAAGTTAGACTTTTAAGGGCACTAAATAGAGTACAACGGTCCACATTGATGCTTTGGAATTGCTCAACTCATTCCATGGAGGAGCTTTTCATGTTTTTGGGCAATTTAAAACATAACTTGGTCGATTCGTATTTTACCTTATGAAACGTGGCACGAAGGCTCAACAAGCAAGTTAGATTTTTAAGAGCACTCAATAGAGTACAACGGTGCACATTGATGCTATGGAATTGTTCAACTCTCTCGTTAGAGGAGCTTTTCACGTCTCTAAGCAATTTGAGACATAACTTGGTCTATTCGCGCCTTTACCTTGCGAAACGTGGCACGAAGGCTCAACTAGCAAGTTAGACTTTTAGGAGCACTAAATAGAGTACAACAGTTCACATTGATGCTTTGGAATTGCTCAACTATCTCCATAGAGGACCTACCATGTTTTTGTGCACTTTCAAAAATAACTTGGTCGATTCGCAACTTTACCTTACGAAACGTCGCACGAAGGCTCAACTATCAACTTAGACTTTTAAGAGCACTCAATAGAGTACAACGGTCCACATTGATGCTTTGGAATTGTTCAACTCTCTCCATAGAGGAGCTTTTCACGTCTCTAAGCAATTTGAGACATAACTTGGTCAATTCGCGTCTTTACCTTACGAAACGTGGAACGAATGCTCAACAAGCAAGTTAGACTTTTCAGAGCACTAGATAGGGTACAACGGTCCACATTGATGCTTTGGAATTGCTCAACCCTCTCCATATAGGAGCTTTCCATGTTTTCGAGCAATTTGAGACATAACTTGGTCTATTCGCGCCTTTACCTTACGAAACGTGGCACGAAGGCTCAACTAGCAAGTTAGACTTTTAAGAGCACTAAATAGAGTACAACGGTCCACATTGATGCTTTGGATTTGCTCAACTCTCTCCATAGAGGAGCTTTTCATGTTTTTGTTCAATTTCAAACATAACTTGGTCGATTTGCATT
The DNA here is from genome assembly GCF_013401445.1 of Tripterygium wilfordii. Lineage (NCBI taxonomy): Eukaryota > Viridiplantae > Streptophyta > Magnoliopsida > Celastrales > Celastraceae > Tripterygium > Tripterygium wilfordii. The sequence goes on along the minus strand of NC_052249.1, from coordinate 5,636,512 downwards.
TTACCTTACGAAACGTGGCACGAAGGCTCAACAAGCAAGTTAGACTTTTAAGAGCACGCAATAGAAGACAACGGTCCACATTGATGCTTTGGAATTGCTCAACTCTCTCCGTGGAAGAGCTTTTCATGTTTTTGTGCAATTTCAAACGTAACTTGGTCGATTCGCATTTTACCTTACGAAAGGTCGCACGAAGGCTCAACTAGCAAGTTAGACTTTTAAGGGCACTAAATAGAGTACAACGGTCCACATTGATGCTTTGGAATTGCTCAACTCTCTCCATAGAGGAGCTTTTCACGTCTTTGAGCAATTTGAGACATAACTTGGTCTATTCGCGTCTTTACCTTACGAAACGTGGCACGAAGGCTCAACAATCAAGTTAGACTACTAAGAGCACTCAATAGAGTACGACGGTCCACATTGATGCTTTGGAATTGCTCAACTCTCTCCATAGAGGAGCTTTTCACGTCTTTGAGCAATTTGAGACATAACTTGGTCTATTCGCGGTTTTACCTTACGAAACGTCGCACGAAGGCTCAACTAGCAAGTTAGACTTTTAAGAGCAGTCAATAGAGTACAACGGTCCACATTGATGCTTTGGAATTGCTCAACTCTCTCCATAGAGGAGCTTTTTACGTCTTTGAGCAATTTGAGGCATAACTTGGTCTGTTCGTGTCTTTACCTTACGAAACGTGGTACGAAGGCTCAACTAGCAAGTGAGGCTTTTAAGAGCACTCAATAGAGTACAACGGTCCACATTGATGCTTTGGAATTGCTCAACTCTCTTCATGGAGGACCTTTTCATGTTTTTGTGCAATTTCAAACATAACTTGGTCGATTCGCATCTTTACCTTACGAAACGTCGCACGAAGGCTCAACTAGCAAGTTAGACTTTTAAGAGCACTCAATAGAGTACAACGGTCCACATTGATGCTTTGGAAATTCTCAACTCTCTCCATGGAGGAGCTTTTCACGTCTTTGAGCAATTTGAGACATAACTTGGTCTATTCGTGTCTTTACCTTACGAAACGTGGCACGATGGCTCAAGAAACAAGTTAGACTTTTAAGAGCACTAAATAGAGTACAACGGTTCACATTGATGCTTTGGAATTGCTCAACTCTCTCCATAGAGGAGCTTTTTACGTCTTTGAGCAATTTGAGACATAACTTGGTCTATTCGCGGCTTTACCTTACGAAACGTGGTACGAAGGCTCAACTAGCAAGTGAGACTTTTAAGAGCACTAAATAGAGTACAACGGTCCACATTGATGCTTTGGAATTGCTCAACTCTCTCCATAGAAGAGCTTTTCACCTTTTTATGTAATTTAACACATTACATGGTCTATTCGCGTCTTTACCTTACGAAACGTGGCCGAATACTCAACAAGCACGTTAGACTTTTAAGAGCACTAGATAGAGTACAACGGTCTACATTGATGCTTTGGAGTTGTTAAACTTTCTCCATGGAGGAGCTTTTCACGTCTCTAAGCAATTTGAGAGATAACCTGGTCTATTCGCGCCTTTACCTTACGAAACATGGCAGGAAGGCTCAATAGCAAGTTAGACTTTTCAGGGCACTAAATAGAGTACAACAGTCCACATTGATGCTTTGGAATTGCTCAACTCTCTCCTTACAAGAGCTTTTCACGTTTTTATGCAATTTAACACATAACATGGTCTATTCGCGTCTTTACCTTACGAAACGTGGCACGAAGGCTCAACTATCAAGTTAGACTTTTAAGAGCACTAAATAGAGTACAACGGCCCACATTGATGCTTTGGGATTGCTCAACTCTCTCCATAGAGGAGCTTTTCACGTCTTTGAGCAATTTGAGACATAACTTGGTCTATTCGCGCCTTTACCTTACGGAACGTGGCACGAAGGCTCAACTAGCAATTTAGACTTTTAAGACCACTAAATAGAGTACAACGGCCCACATTGATGCTTTGGAATTGCTCAACTCTCTCCATGGAGGAGCTTTTCATGTTTTTGTGCAATTTGAAACATAACTTGGTCGATCTGCATTTTACCTTACGAAACGTCGCACGAAGGCTCAACTAGCTAGTAAGACTTTTAAGAGCACTCAATAGAGTACAACGGTCCACATTGATGCTTTGGAATTGCTCAACTCTCTCCATAGACGAGCTTTTCACGTCTTTGAGCAATTTGAGACATAACTTGGTCTATTCGCGCCTTTACCTTACGAAACGTGGCACGAAGGCTCAACTAGCAAGTTAGACTTTTAAGAGCACTAAATAGAGTACAATGGCCCACATTGATGCTTTGGAATTGCTCAACTCTCTCCATGGAGGAGCTTTTCATGTTTTTGTGCAATTTCAAACATAACTTGGTCGATCCGCATTTTACCTTACGAAACGTCGCACGAAGGCTCAACTAGCAAGTTAGACTTTTAAGAGCACTCAATAGAGTACAACGGTCCACATTGATGCTTTGGAATTGCTCAACCCTCTCCATATAGGAGCTTTCCATGTTTTCGAGCAATTTGAGACATAACTTGGTCTATTCGCGCCTTTACCTTACGAAACGTGGCACGAAGGCTCAACTAGCAAGTTAGACTTTTCAGAGCACTAGATAGGGTACAACGGTCCACATTGATGCTTTGGAATTGCTCAACCCTCTCCATATAGGAGCTTTCCATGTTTTCGAGCAATTTGAGACATAACTTGGTCTATTCGCGCCTTTACCTTACGAAACGTGGCACGAAGGCTCAACTAGCAAGTTAGACTTTTAAGAGCACTAAATAGAGTACAACGGTCCACATTGATGCTTTGGAATTGCTCAACTCTCTCCATGGAGGAGCTTTTCATGTTTTTGTGCAATTTCAAGCATGACTTGGTCGATCTGCATTTTACCTTACGAAACGTCGCACGAAGGCTCAACTAGCTAGTAAGACTTTTAAGAGCACTCAATAGAGTACAACGGTCCACATTGATGCTTTGGAATTGCTCAACTCTCTCCATAGACGAGCTTTTCACGTCTTTGAGCAATTTGAGACATAACTTGGTCTATTCGCGCCTTTACCTTACGAAACGTGGCACGAAGGCTCAACTAGCAAGTTAGACTTTTAAGAGCACTAAATAGAGTACAATGGCCCACATTGATGCTTTGGAATTGCTCAACTCTCTCCATGGAGGAGCTTTTCATGTTTTTGTGCAATTTCAAACATAACTTGGTCGATCCGCATTTTACCTTACGAAACGTCGCACGAAGGCTCAACTAGCAAGTTAGACTTTTAAGAGCACTCAATAGAGTACAACGGTCCACATTGATGCTTTGGAATTGCTCAACCCTCTCCATATAGGAGCTTTCCATGTTTTCGAGCAATTTGAGACATAACTTGGTCTATTCGCGCCTTTACCTTACGAAACGTGGCACGAAGGCTCAACTAGCAAGTTAGACTTTTCAGAGCACTAGATAGGGTACAACGGTCCACATTGATGCTTTGGAATTGCTCAACCCTCTCCATATAGGAGCTTTCCATGTTTTCGAGCAATTTGAGACATAACTTGGTCTATTCGCGCCTTTACCTTACGAAACGTGGCACGAAGGCTCAACTAGCAAGTTAGACTTTTAAGAGCACTAAATAGAGTACAACGGTCCACATTGATGCTTTGGAATTGCTCAACTCTCTCCATGGAGGAGCTTTTCATGTTTTTGTGCAATTTCAAGCATGACTTGGTCGATTCGCATTTTACCTTACGAAACGTCGCACGAAGGCTCAACTAGTAAGTTAGACTTTTAAGAGCACTAAATAGAGTACAACAGTCCACATTGATGCTTTGGAATTGCTCAACTCTCTCCTTAGAGGAGCTTTTCACGTTTTTGTGCAATTTCACACATAACTTGGTCTATCTATTCTCGTCTTTACCTTACGAAACGTGGCACGAAGGCTCAACTAGCAAGTTAGACTTTTAAAAGCACTAAATAGAGAACAACGGTCCACATTGATGCTTTGGATTTGCTCAACTCTCTCCATAGAGGAGCTTTTCATGTTTTTGTTCAATTTCAAACATAACTTGGTCGATTTGCATTTTACCTTACGAAACGTGGCACGAAGGCTCAACAAGCAAGTTAGACTTTTAAGAGCACGCAATAGAAGACAACGGTCCACATTGATGCTTTGGAATTGCTCAACTCTCTCCGTGGAAGAGCTTTTCATGTTTTTGTGCAATTTCAAACGTAACTTGGTCGATTCGCATTTTACCTTACGAAAGGTCGCACGAAGGCTCAACTAGCAAGTTAGACTTTTAAGGGCACTAAATAGAGTACAACGGTCCACATTGATGCTTTGGAATTGCTCAACTCTCTCCATAGAGGAGCTTTTCACGTCTTTGAGCAATTTGAGACATAACTTGGTCTATTCGCGTCTTTACCTTACGAAACGTGGCACGAAGGCTCAACAATCAAGTTAGACTACTAAGAGCACTCAATAGAGTACGACGGTCCACATTGATGCTTTGGAATTGCTCAACTCTCTCCATAGAGGAGCTTTTCACGTCTTTGAGCAATTTGAGACATAACTTGGTCTATTCGCGGTTTTACCTTACGAAACGTCGCACGAAGGCTCAACTAGCAAGTTAGACTTTTAAGAGCAGTCAATAGAGTACAACGGTCCACATTGATGCTTTGGAATTGCTCAACTCTCTCCATAGAGGAGCTTTTTACGTCTTTGAGCAATTTGAGGCATAACTTGGTCTGTTCGTGTCTTTACCTTACGAAACGTGGTACGAAGGCTCAACTAGCAAGTGAGGCTTTTAAGAGCACTCAATAGAGTACAACGGTCCACATTGATGCTTTGGAATTGCTCAACTCTCTTCATGGAGGACCTTTTCATGTTTTTGTGCAATTTCAAACATAACTTGGTCGATTCGCATCTTTACCTTACGAAACGTCGCACGAAGGCTCAACTAGCAAGTTAGACTTTTAAGAGCACTCAATAGAGTACAACGGTCCACATTGATGCTTTGGAAATTCTCAACTCTCTCCATGGAGGAGCTTTTCACGTCTTTGAGCAATTTGAGACATAACTTGGTCTATTCGTGTCTTTACCTTACGAAACGTGGCACGATGGCTCAAGAAACAAGTTAGACTTTTAAGAGCACTAAATAGAGTACAACGGTTCACATTGATGCTTTGGAATTGCTCAACTCTCTCCATAGAGGAGCTTTTTACGTCTTTGAGCAATTTGAGACATAACTTGGTCTATTCGCGGCTTTACCTTACGAAACGTGGTACGAAGGCTCAACTAGCAAGTGAGACTTTTAAGAGCACTAAATAGAGTACAACGGTCCACATTGATGCTTTGGAATTGCTCAACTCTCTCCATAGAAGAGCTTTTCACCTTTTTATGTAATTTAACACATTACATGGTCTATTCGCGTCTTTACCTTACGAAACGTGGCCGAAGACTCAACAAGCACGTTAGACTTTTAAGAGCACTAGATAGAGTACAACGGTCTACATTGATGCTTTGGAGTTGTTAAACTTTCTCCATGGAGGAGCTTTTCACGTCTCTAAGCAATTTGAGAGATAACCTGGTCTATTCGCGCCTTTACCTTACGAAACATGGCAGGAAGGCTCAATAGCAAGTTAGACTTTTCAGGGCACTAAATAGAGTACAACAGTCCACATTGATGCTTTGGAATTGCTCAACTCTCTCCTTACAAGAGCTTTTCACGTTTTTATGCAATTTAACACATAACATGGTCTATTCGCGTCTTTACCTTACGAAACGTGGCACGAAGGCTCAACTATCAAGTTAGACTTTTAAGAGCACTAAATAGAGTACAACGGCCCACATTGATGCTTTGGGATTGCTCAACTCTCTCCATAGAGGAGCTTTTCACGTCTTTGAGCAATTTGAGACATAACTTGGTATATTCGCGCCTTTACCTTACGGAACGTGGCACGAAGGCTCAACTAGCAATTTAGACTTTTAAGACCACTAAATAGAGTACAACGGCCCACATTGATGCTTTGGAATTGCTCAACTCTCTCCATGGAGGAGCTTTTCATGTTTTTGTGCAATTTGAAACATAACTTGGTCGATCTGCATTTTACCTTACGAAACGTCGCACGAAGGCTCAACTAGCTAGTAAGACTTTTAAGAGCACTCAATAGAGTACAACGGTCCACATTGATGCTTTGGAATTGCTCAACTCTCTCCATAGACGAGCTTTTCACGTCTTTGAGCAATTTGAGACATAACTTGGTCTATTCGCGCCTTTACCTTACGAAACGTGGCACGAAGGCTCAACTAGCAAGTTAGACTTTTAAGAGCACTAAATAGAGTACAATGGCCCACATTGATGCTTTGGAATTGCTCAACTCTCTCCATGGAGGAGCTTTTCGTGTTTTTGTGCAATTTCAAACATAACTTGGTCGATCCGCATTTTACCTTACGAAACGTCGCACGAAGGCTCAACTAGCAAGTTAGACTTTTAAGAGCACTCAATAGAGTACAACGGTCCACATTGATGCTTTGGAAATGCTCAACTCTCTCCATAGAGGTGCTTTTCATGTCTTTGAGCAATTTGAGACATAACTTGTTCTATTCGCGTCTTTACCTTACGAAACGTGGCACGAAGGCTCAACAAGCAAGTTACACTTTTAAGAGCACTAAATAGAGCACAACGGTCCACATTGATGCTTTGGAATTGCTCAACTCTCTCCATAGAGGAGCTTTTCACGTCTTTGAGCAATTTGAGACATAACTTGGTCTATTCGCGTCTTTACCTTACGAAACGTGGCACGAAGGCTCAACTAGCAAGTTAGACTTTTAAGAGCACTCAATAGAGTACAACGGTCCACATTGATGCTTTGGAATTGCTCAACTCTCTCCATGGACGAGCTTTTCACGTCTTTGAGCAATTTGAGACATAACTTGGTCTATTCGCGCCTTTACCTTACGAAACGTGGCACGAAGGCTCAACTAGCAAGTTAGACTTTTAAGAGCACTAAATAGAGTACAACGGCCCACATTGATGCTTTGGAATTGCTCAACTCTCTCCATGGAGGAGCTTTTCATGTTTTTGTGCAATTTCAAACATAACTTGGTCGATCCGCATTTTACCTTACGAAACGTCGCACGAAGGCTCAACTAGCAAATTAGACCTTTAAGAGCACTCAATAGAGTACAACGGTCTACATTGATGCTTTGGAATTGCTCAACTCTCTCCATGGAGGGCCTTTTCATGTTTTTGAACAATTTCAAACATAACTTGGTCGATTCGCATCTTCACCTTACGAAACGTCGCACGAAGGCAAAACTAGCAAGTTAGACTTTTAAGAGCACTCAATAGAGTACGACGGTCCACATTGATGCTTTGGAATTGCTCAACTCTCTCCATAGAGGAGCTTTTCACGTCTTTGAGCAATTTGAGATGTAACTTGCTCGATCCGCATTTTACCTTACGAAACGTCGCACGAAGGCTCAACTAGCAAGTTAGACTTTTAAGAGCACTCCATAGAGTACAACGGTCCACACTGATGCTTTGGAATTGCTCAACTCTCCCCATGGAGGAGCTTTTCATGTTTGTGTGCAATTTCAAACATAACTTGGTCGATTCGCTTTTTACCTTACGAGACGTCGCATGAAGGCTCAACTAGCAAGTTAGACTTTTAAGAGGACTCAATAGAGTACAACAATCCACATTGATGCTTTGGAATTGCTCAACTCTCTCTATAGAGGAGCTTTTCACGTCTTTGAGCAATTTTGCTCGATTCGCATTTTACCTTACGAAACGTCGCACGAAAGCTCAACTAGCAAGTTAGACTTTTAAGAGCACTCAATAGAGTACAACGGTCCACATTGATGCTTTGGAATTGCTCAACTCTCTCCATAGAGGAGCTTTTCACGTCTTTGAGCAATTTGAGACATAACTTGCTCGATTCGCATTTTACCTTACGAAACGTCGCATGAAGGCTCAACTAGCAAGTTAGACTTTGAAGAGCACTCAATAGAGTATAACGGTCTACATTGATGCTTTGGAATTGCTAAACTCTCTCCATGGAGGACCTTTTCATGTTTTTGTGCAATTTCAAACATAACTTGGTCGATTCGCATCTTTACCTTACGAAACGTCGCACGAAGGCACAACTAGCAAGTTCGACTTTTAAGAGCACTCAATAGAGTACGACTGTCCACATTGATGCTTTGGAATTGCTCAACTCTCTCCATAGAGGTGCTTTTCATGTCTTTGAGCAATTTGAGACATAACTTGCTCTATTCGCGTCTTTACCTTACGAAATGTGGCACGAAGGCTCAACAAGCAAGTTACACTTTTAAGAGCACTAAATAGAGCACAATGGTCCACATTGACGCTTTGGAATTGCTCAACTCTCTTCATGGAAGACCCTTTCATGTTTTTGTGCAATTTCAAACATAACTTGGTCGATTCGCATCTTTACCTTACGAAACGTCGCACGAAGGCTCAACTAGCAAGTTAGACTTTTAAGAGCACTCAATAGAGTACAACGGTCCACATTGATGCTTTGGAATTGCTCAACTCTCTCCATAGAGGAGCTTTTCACGTCTTTGAGCAATTTGAGACATAACTTGGTCTATTCGTGTCTTTACCTTACGAAACATGGCACGATGGCTCAAGAAACAAGTTAGACTTTTAAGAGCACTAAATAGAGTACAACGGTTCACATTGATGCTTTGGAATTGCTCAACTCTCTCCATAGAGGAGCTTTTTACGTCTTTGAGCAATTTGAGACATAACTTGGTCTATTCGCGGCTTTACCTTACGAAACGTGGTACGAAGGCTCAACTAGCAAGTGAGACTTTTAAGAGCACTAAATAGAGTACAACGGTCCACATTGATGCTTTGGAATTGCTCAACTCTCTTCATGGAGGACCTTTTCATGTTTTTGTGCAATTTCAAACATAACTTGGTCGATTCGCATCTTTACCTTACGAAACGTCGCACGAAGGCTCAACTAGCAAGTTAGACTTTTAAGAGCACTCAATAGAGTACGACGGTCCACATTGATGCTTTGGAATTGCTCAAATATGTCCATAGAGGAGCTTTTCACGTCTCTAAGCAATTTGAGAGATAACTTGGTCTATTCGCGCATTTACCTTATGAAACATGGCACGAAGGCTCAACTAGCAAGTTAGACTTTTAAGAGCACTAAATAGAGTACAACGGTCCACATTGATGCTTTGGAATTGCTCAACTCTCTCCATAGAAGAGCTTTTCACCTTTTTATGTAATTTAACACATTACATGGTCTATTCGCGTCTTTACCTTACGAAACGTGGCCGAAGGCTCAACAAGCACGTTAGACTTTTAAGAGCACTAAATAGAGTACAACGGTCTACATTGATGCTTTGGAGTTGTTAAACTTTCTCCATAGAGGAGCTTTTCACGTCTCTAAGCAATTTGAGAGATAACCTGGTCTATTCGCGCCTTTACCTTACGAAACATGGCAGGAAGGCTCAATAGCAAGTTAGACTTTTCAGGGCACTAAATAGAGTACAACAGTCCACATTGATGCTTTGGAATTGCTCAACTCTCTCCTTACAAGAGCTTTTCACGTTTTTATGCAATTTAACACATAACATGGTCTATTCGCGTCTTTACCTTACGAAACGTGGCACGAAGGCTCAACTATCAAGTTAGACTTTTAAGAGCACTAAATAGAGTACAACGGCCCACATTGATGCTTTGGGATTGCTCAACTCTCTCCATAGAGGAGCTTTTCACGTCTTTGAGCAGTTTGAGACATAACTTGGTCTATTCGCGCCTTTACCTTACGGAACGTGGCACGAAGGCTCAACTAGCAATTTAGACTTTTAAGAGCACTAAATAGAGTACAACGGCCCACATTGATGCTTTGGAATTGCTCAACTCTCTCCATGGAGGAGCTTTTCATGTTTTTGTGCAATTTGAAACATAACTTGGTCGATCTGCATTTTACCTTACGAAACGTCGCACGAAGGCTCAACTAGCTAGTAAGACTTTTAAGAGCACTCAATAGAGTACAACGGTCCACATTGATGCTTTGGAATTGCTCAACTCTCTCCATAGACGAGCTTTTCACGTCTTTGAGCAATTTAAGACATAACTTGGTCTATTCGCGCCTTTACCTTACGAAACGTGGCACGAAGGCTCAACTAGCAAGTTAGACTTTTAAGAGCACTAAATAGAGTACAATGGCCCACATTGATGCTTTGGAATTGCTCAACTCACTCCATGGAGGAGCTTTTCATGTTTTTGTGCAATTTCAAACATAACTTGGTCGATCCACATTTTACCTTACGAAACGTCGCACGAAGGCTCAAGTAGCAAGTTAGACTTTTAAGAGCACTCAATAGAGTACAACGGTCCACATTGATGCTTTGGAATTGCTCAACTCTCTCCATAGAGGTGCTTTTCATGTCTTTGAGCAATTTGAGACATAACTTGTTCTATTCGCGTCTTTACCTTACGAAACGTGGCACGAAGGCTCAACAAGCAAGTTACACTTTTAAGAGCACTAAATAGAGCACAACGGTCCACATTGATGCTTTGGAATTGCTCAACTCTCTCCATAGAGGAGCTTTTCACGTCTTTGAGCAATTTGAGACATAACTTGGTCTATTCGCGTCTTTACCTTACGAAACGTGGTACGAAGGCTCAACTAGCAAGTTAGACTTTTAAGAGCACTCAATAGAGTACAACGGTCCACATTGATGCTTTGGAATTGCTCAACTCTCTCCATGGACGAGCTTTTCACGTCTTTGAGCAATTTGAGACATAACTTGGTCTATTCGCGCCTTTACCTTACGAAACGTGGCACGAAGGCTCAACTAGCAAGTTAGACTTTTAAGAGCACTAAATAGAGTACAACGGCCCACATTGATGCTTTGGAATTGCTCAACTCTCTCCATGGAGGAGCTTTTCATGTTTTTGTGCAATTTCAAACATAACTTGGTCGATCCGCATTTTACCTTACGAAACGTCGCACGAAGGCTCAACTAGCAAGTTAGACTTTTAAGAGCACTCAATAGAGTACAACGGTCTACATTGATGCTTTGGAATTGCTCAACTCTCTCCATGGAGGGCCTTTTCATGTTTTTGTACAATTTCAAACATAACTTGGTCGATTCGCATCTTCACCTTACGAAACGTCGCACGAAGGCACAACTAGCAAGTTAGACTTTTTAGAGCACTCAATAGAGTACGACGGTCCACATTGATGCTTTGGAATTGCTCAACTCTCTCCATAGAGGAGCTTTTCACGTCTTTGAGCAATTTGAGACGTAACTTGCTTGATTCGCATTTTACCTTACGAAACGTCGCACGAAGGCTCAACTAGCAAGTTAGACTTTTAAGAGCACTCCATAGAGTACAACGGTCCATACTGATGCTTTGGAATTGCTCAACTCTCCCCATGGAGGAGCTTTTCATGTTTGTGTGCAATTTCAAACATAACTTGGTCGATCCGCATTTTACCTTACGAAACGTCGCACGAAGGCTCAACTAGCAAGTTAGACTTTTAAGAGCACTCAATAGAGTACAACAATCCACATTGATGCTTTGGAATTGCTCAACTCTCTCTATAGAGGAGCTTTTCACGTCTTTGAGCAATTTTGCTCGATTCGCATTTTACCTTACGAAACGTCGCACGAAGGCTCAACTAGCAAGTTAGACTTTTAAGAGCACTCAATAGAGTACAACGGTCCACATTGATGCTTTGGAATTGCTCAACTCTCTCCATAGAGGAGCTTTTCACGTCTTTGAGCAATTTGAGACATAACTTGCTCGATTCGCATTTTACCTTACGAAACGTCGCATGAAGGCTCAACTAGCCAGTTAGACTTTGAAGAGCACTCAATAGAGTACAACGGTCGACATTGATGCTTTGGAATTGCTAAACTCTCTCCATGGAGGACCTTTTCATGTTTTTGTGCAATTTCAAACATAACTTGGTCGATTCGCATCTTTACCTTACGAAACGTCGCACGAAGGCACAACTAGCAAGTTAGACTTTTAAGAGCACTCAATAGAGTACGACTGTCCACATTGATGCTTTGGAATTGCTCAACTCTCTCCATAGAGGAGCTTTTCATGTCTTTGAGCAATTTGAGACATAACTTGTTCTATTCGCGTCTTTACCTTACGAAATGTGGCACGAAGGCTCAACAAGCAAGTTACACTTTTAAGAGCACTAAATAGAGCACAACGGTCCACATTGACGCTTTGGAATTGCTCAACTCTCTTCATGGAAGACCCTTTCATGTTTTTGTGCAATTTCAAACATAACTTGGTCGATTCGCATCTTTACCTTACGAAACGTCGCACGAAGGCTCAACTAGCAAGTTAGACTTTTAAGAGCACTCAATAGAGTACAACGGTCCACATTGATGCTTTGGAATTGCTCAGCTCTCTCCATAGAGGAGCTTTTCACGTCTTTGAGCAATTTGAGACATAACTTGGTCTATTCGTGTCTTTACCTTACGAAACATGGCACGATGGCTCAAGAAACAAGTTAGACTTTTAAGAGCACTAAATAGAGTACAACGGTTCACATTGATGCTTTGGAATTGCTCAACTCTCTCCATAGAGGAGCTTTTTACGTCTTTGAGCAATTTGAGACATAACTTGGTCTATTCGCGGCTTTACCTTACGAAACGTGGTACGAAGGCTCAACTAGCAAGTGAGACTTTTAAGAGCACTAAATAGAGTACAACGGTCCACATTGATGCTTTGGAATTGCTCAACTCTCTTCATGGAGGACCTTTTCATGTTTTTGTGCAATTTCAAACATAACTTGGTCGATTCGCATCTCTACCTTACGAAACGTCGCACGAAGGCTCAACTAGCAAGTTAGACTTTTAAGAGCACTCAATAGAGTACGACGGTCCACATTGATGCTTTGGAATTACTCAAATATCTCCATAGAGGAGCTTTTCACGTCTCTAAGCAATTTGAGAGATAACTTGGTCTATTCGCGCCTTTACCTTACGAAACATGGCACGAAGGCATAACTAGAGTGTTAGACTTTTAAGAACACTAAATAGAGTACAACGGTCCACATTGATGCTTTGGAATTGCTCAACTCTCTCCATGGAAGAGCTTTTCACCTTTTTATGTAATTTAACTCATTACATGGTCTATTCGCGTCTTTACCTTACGAAACGTGGCACGAAGGCTCAACTAGCAAGTTAGACTTTTAAGAGCACTCAATAGAGTACAACGGGCCACATTGATGATTTGGAATTGCTCAACTCTCTCCATAGAGGAGCTTTTCACGTCTTTGAGCAATTTGAGAGATAACTTTGTCTATTCGCGCCTTTACCTTACGAAACGTGGCCGAAGGCTCAACAAGCAAGTTAAACTTTTAAGAGCACTAAATAGAGTACAACGGTGCACATTGACGCTTTGGAATTGCTCAACTCTCTCCATAGAGGAGCTTTTCATGTCTTTGAGCAATTTGAGACATAACTTGGTCTATTCGCGTCGTTACCTTACGAAACGTGGCACAAAGGCTCAACAAGCACGTTAGACTTTTAAGAGCACTAAATAGAGTACAAAGGTCCACATTGATGCTTTGGAATTGCTCAACTCTCTCCATAGAGGAGCTTTTCACGTGTTTGAGCAGTTTGAGACATAACTTGCTTGATTCCCATTTTACCTTACGAAACGTCGCACGAAGGCTCAACTAGCAAGTTAGCCTTTTAAGAGCACTCAATAGAGTACAACGGTCCACATTGATGCTTTGGAATTGCTCAACTCTCTCCATGGAGGAGCTTTTCACGTCTTTGAGCAATTTCAGACATAACTTGGTCTATTCGCGTCTTTACCTTACGAAACGTGGCACGAATGCTCAACCAGCAAGTTAGACTTTTAAGAGCACTAAATAGAGTACAAAGGTCCACATTGATGCTTTGGAATTCCTCAACTCTCTCCATAGAGGAGCATTTCACGTGTTTGAGCAGTTTGAGACATAACTTGCTTGATTCCCATTTTACCTTACGAAACGTCGCACGAAGGCTCAACTAGCAAGTTAGCCTTTTAAGAGCACTCAATAGAGTACAACGGTCCACATTGATGCTTTGGAATTGCTCAACTCTCTCCATAGAGGAGCTTTTCACGTCTTTGACCAATTTGAAACATAACTTGGGATATTCACGTCTTTCCCTTACGAAACATGGCACGAATGCTTAACAAGCAAGTTAAACTTTTAAGAGAACTAAATAGAGTACAAAGGTCCACATTGATGCTTTGGAATTGCTCAACTCTCTCCATAGAGGAGCTTTTGACGTCTTTGAGCAATTTGAGACATAACTTGCTCGATTCCCATTTTACCTTACGAAACGTCGCACGAAGGCTCAACTAGCAAGTTAGATTTTTCAGAGCACTCAGTAGAGTACAACGGTCCACATTGATGCTTTGGAGTTGCTCAACTCTCCCCATAGAGGAGCTTTTCACGTCTTTGAGCAATTTGAGACATAACTTGGTCTATTCGCGTCTTTACCTTACGAAACGTGGCACGAAGGCTCAACAAGCAAGTTAGACTTTTAAGAGCACTCAATAGAGTACAACGGTCCATATTGATGCTTTGGAATTGCTCAACTCTCTCCATAGAGGAGCTTTTCACGTCTTTGAGCAATTTGAGACATAACTTGGTCTATTCGCGTCATTACCTTACGAAACATGACACGAATGCTCAACAAGCAAGTTAAACTTTTAAGAGCACTAAATAGAGTACAAAGGTCCACATTGATGCTTTGGAATTACTCAACACTCTCCATAGAGGAGCTTTTCACGTCTTTGAGCAATTTGAGACATAACTTGGTCTATTCGCATCTTTACCTTACGAAACGTGGCACGAAGGCTCAACAAGCAAGTTAGACTTTTAAGAGCACTCAATAGAGTACAACGGTCCACATTGATGCTTTGGAATTGCTCAACTCTCTCCATAGAGGAGCTTTTCACGTCTTTGAGCAATTTGAGACATCACTTGGTCTATTCGCGTCTTTACCTTACGAAACGTGGCACGAATGCTCAACAAGCAAGTTAGACTTTTAAGAGCACTAAATAGAGTACAAAGGTCCACATTGATGCTTTGGAATTGCTCAACTCTCTCCATAGAGGAGCTTTTCACGTCTTTGAGCAATTTGAGACATTACTTGCTCGATCCGCATTTTACCTTACAAAACGTCCCACGAAGGCTCAACTAGCAAGTTAGACTTTTAAGAGCACTCAATAGAGTACAATGGTCCACATTGATGCTTTGGAATTGCTCAACTCTCTCCATGGAGGAGCTTTTCACGTCTTTGAGCAATTTGAGACATAACTTGGTCTATTCACGTTTTTACCTTACGAAACATCGTACGAAGGCTCAACAAGCAAGTTAGACTTTTAAGAGCACTCAATAGAGTGCAACGGTCCACATTGATGCTTTGGAATTGCTCAACTCTCTCCATAGAGGAGCTTTTCACGTCTTTGAGCAATTTGAGACATAACTTGGTCGATTCGCGTCTTTACCTTACGAAACGTGGCACGAATGCTCAACCAGCAAGTTAGACTTTTAAGAGCACTAAATAGAGTACAAAGGTCCACATTGATGCTTTGGAATTGCTCAACTCTTTCCATAAAGGAGCTTTTCACGTCTTTGAGCAGTTTGAGACATAACTTGCTCGATTCCCATTTTACCTTACGAAACGTCGCACGAAGGCTCAACTAGCAAGTTAGACTATTAAGAGCACTCAATAGAGTACAACGGTCCACATTGATGCTTTGGAATTGCTCAACTCTCTCCATAGAGGAGCTTTTCACGTCTTTGACCAATTTGAGACATAACTTGGGATATTCGCGTCTTTACCTTACGAAACGTGGCACGAATGCTCAACAAGCAAGTTAAACTTTTAAGAGCACTAAATAGAGTAGAAAGGTCCACATTGATGCTTTGGAATTGCTACACTCTACCCATAGAGGAGCTTTTCACGTCTTTGAGCAATTTGAGACATAACTTGCTCGATTCCCATTTTACCTTACGAAACGTCGCACGAAGGCTGAACTAGCAAGTTAGACTTTTAAGCGCACTCAATAGAGTACAACGGTCCACATTGATGCTTTGGAATTGCTCAAATCTCTCCATAGAGGAGCTTTTCGCGTCTTTGAGCAATTTGAGACATAACTTGGTCTATTCGCGTCTTTACCTTACGAAACGTGGCACGAATGCTCAACAAGCAAGTTAAACTTTTAAGAGCACTAAATAGAGTACAAACATCCACATTGATGCTTTGGAATTGCTGAACTCTCTCCATAGAGGAGCTTTTCACGTCTTTGAGCAATTTGAGACATCACTTGGTCTATTCCCGTCTTTACCTTACGAAACGTGGCACGAAGAATCAGCAAGCAAGTTAGACTTTTAAGAGCACTAAATGGAGTACAAAGGTCCACATTGATGCTTTGGAATTGCTCAACTCTCTCCATAGAGGAGCTTTTCACGTCTTTGAGCAATTTGAGACATAACTTGGTATATTCGCGCCTTTACCTTACGAAACGTGGCACGAAGGCTCAACTAGCAAGTTAGACTTTTAAGAGCACTAAATAGAGTAGAACGGTTCACATTGATGCTTTGGAATTGCTCAACTCTCTCCATGGAGGACCTTTTCATGTTTTTGTGCAATTTCAAACATAACTTGGTCGATTCGCATCTTTGCCTTACGAAACGTCGCACGAAGGCTCAATTAGCAAGTTAGACTTTTAAGAGGACTCAATAGAGTACGACGGTCCGCATTGATGCTTTGCAATTGCTCAACTCTCTCCATAGAGGAGCTTTTCACGTCTTTGAGCAATTTGAGACATAACTTGGTCTATTCGCGTCTTTACCTTACGAAACGTGGCACGAAGGCTCAACAAGCAAGTTACACTTTTAAGAGCACTAAATAGAGTACAACGGTCCACATTGATGCTTTGGTATTGCTCAACTCTCTCCATAGAGGAGCTTTTCCCGTTTTTGTGCAATTTCACACATAACTTGGCCTATTCGCCTCTTTACTTTACTAAACGTGGCACGAAGGCTCAACAAGCAAGTTAGACTTTTAAGAGCACTCAATAGAGTACAACGGTCCACATTGATGCTTTGGAATTGCTCAACTCTCTCTATAGAGGAGCTTTTCACGTCTTTGAGCAATTTGAGACATAACTTAGTCTATTCGCGTCTTTTCCTTACGAAACGTGGCACGAAGAATCAGCAAGCAAGTTAGACTTTTAAGAGCACTAAATGGAGTTCAAACGTCCACATTGATGCTTTGGAATTGCTCAACTCTCTCCATACAGGAGCTTTTCACGTCATTGAGCAATTTGAGACA